>NC_139809.1:30987314-31109814 GCF_963457635.1 Microchirus variegatus
CATTTGACCGAGAGTGCTCACGTTAACGCTGTCCCCCGTGTCCTTCCTGTCCGTCCACTTGTCTGTCCGTCTGTGCACCTGTCTCTCTCTCTGTCCGTCGGTCCGTCTCCCCGAAAAGCAGAACTCTGCCTCCGCCGACGCTGCTTCTTCTTCTTCAACAACAACAATAACAACAACAACAACACTCGGACAAACTCGCGACAGTAAAAGTTGTGAACGGGCGCGTTCACGGTCAGAAAAGTCGTCCTCGCGCTGCGAAGTGACAGCGTAAAAGTCCCATATTTGCGTAAACTTTGCGTTCGCGGTTTCTGTTCGTCCGCGTTTCCTCTCCTCCAGGTTTGATCCTCACGCTGCGTTCACGGCCACTACGTAAACTTTAGAGCCGGGTTCACGCTTTTCCGCGTGCGCTTCAGAAAGTACTTAAACAATACATTATATTATATTATATCAATTTAGTACACACGCGCATACTTTACGTTTTTGCACGGCTCACATTTAACACATTTTAACACGAGTTTAAAAAGTACAGCTCGCTAATGCAGTGGTGCTAAACTTATTACGTCATTTGCGTAAAGTTGTTTTGTATGGAGGACAATACGTGACATAATTAATAATGGTTATATAAATGGGCAAATAAAATAATAAATACTGAAATAAATAAATAAAATTATGACTTCATAAATACGTTTATTTAATACATGTATTTTTTTATTTGTTCTTTCTTTTCTTTATTATTATTGTCATCTATCCACAGGTTTGTTGACAAATATCATTTAAAAATATATATATATATATTATTTTAGAGACATTTTCACAGGGAGATATTTTTTCCCAAATAATTCATTTTAAAATATTGTCTGATTTCGTTCTAAATACTGTGTTTTGGTGCGATTGACCATATTTGCAGTTTCAATTCATACCTTCAGTTTGAATATATATATATATGTATATATACACGTGTATATATATGTACACATACACACATAAAATCAAACAAGTTTTCATAATTTCAAAATCTGCCAAATAAAGAGAAATCTTACTGAATTAACTATTTCAAAAACTAATTCAGGGGTGACTTTAATGTAAAATTTGACATTTAACTGAACCCAATTGTTGATTTTAAAAATATTGTTTCGTCAACCGGTGGTGGTTGGCACAAGATAACGACTGAATTTTGTTTACATTTTATTATTTTTCAATGTCAACAACCTGTTGATTCGTGAAAACTCTTTTGTCCAGAGCACCCCTGAAGGCACCACTGACAAGCCCAGTGATGACGTCAGAGGCGGGTGACTCCATCTCCCAGGTTCAGGTCAGGACTTGAGGACCTTTTCATGGAATGATTAAAAAAACGACGCTTTTATTCTTTTAAATGATCAGCGTGGTCCGTGTTACTTGAACGCATCACTCGAGTCCTTTCCTGTGTTTATTTGAATAATGAGCGTCACGTGACCGAGTGGCTGCAGCTGCTCACACACAAACACTATCACTGTTCCAGTCTCTTGGTTTAATCTGGGCCAAAAAAAAATCCCAGTAAAAAAAAAAAAAATTCATCCTCCCAATAAAGTAGATTTTTGGGTGAATTAAGAAAATTCATCACCGACACAGAGACGCTGATATTTGTGACTTTTCGGGGCTGAAATGATGAGTTCAAGGCCAATTAAAAACAAAAGTGAATCATTGATTATCTGTAAGGCACCGAGGTTAAAAAAAAATAAAATAAAAAAAAGTCAATGTTGTTTTCTGAAATATCTGAGCTGATTCATCTGACAGTTCAGCGCTGCTGCCCCCTGCTGGCTGTGAAATAATCCACATCACATTCACGTCTTCTGGTGAAATGATAAAAAACCAGGTGATCCTGTGGAAGACTGATGTCGAACAGTTTAACGGTGCAGTGTGTATATATTATATTATGAATATTAAGTCGTCGTTAAGGCTGCGCTCGCTCTGGAGGCGTGTCCTCCTCACGATGGTCACCGTTAGCTAACGCCGGAGTCTCTGAGCTCTGCGTTTCCTGCTGGACGTCGCTCAGGTGCCGTTTCTTGCTCTGTTGTTGTTGCTGCTGCTCCACGCCGCCGCCGCCGCCACCGTTCGTCTTCCCGTTCCCGTTCCCATCCCTCTTCCTCTTGCAGACGAGGCCTGAGTCTTCCTCGCCGATGCGACCCTCGGGGATTCCCAGAACTCTCAGGCAGACGACGGCGGCCGCCTGTTCTGCAAACTTTTTGGACTTCTCCCTGAGGAACAGACGAGAGCCATTCAACTTAGAAATCACTTTTTAGAGAGCACTTCTTTTTTTTTTCCCCAATGAATCTCACATCAAAGTAATCATAAATACACTCTATACATCGTTAATGTGGTAAACCACCATTCTAGCTGCAAACGTCTGGGTTTTAATGGGATATGTACGGAAGAGGATTAGAGCCACACTGGAAAAAATATTTGTTCCGACTTTAATACTGAGAATCCTGAATTTAAAACTCTGAATTCTGACTTTATTCTCAGAATCCTGACTTTAAAACTCTGAATTCTGACTTTATGACTCACAGAATTCTGGCTTTAAAACTCTGAATCCTGACTTTAAATCTCAGAATTCTGACTTTAAAACTCTGAATCCTGACTTTAAATCTCAGAATTCTGACTTTATTGTCCCAATTCTGACTTAAAACTCTGAATCCTGACTTCATGACTCAGAATTCATGACTCAGAATTCATGACTCAGAATTCTGACTTTAAAACTCTGAATCCTGACTTTAAAACTCAGAATCCTGACTTTAAATCTCATAATTCTGACTTTAAATCTCATAATTCTGACTTTATTGTCACAATTCTGACTTAAAACTCAGAATTCAGACTTTATTCTCAGAATCCTGACTCTAAAACTCAGAATCCTGACTTTAAAACTCTGAATCCTGACTTTATGACTCAGAATTCTGACTTTATGACTCAGAATTCTGACTTTATGACTCAGAATTCTGACTTTAAGACTCTGAATTCTGACTTTAAGACTCTGAATTCTGACTTTAAGACTCTGAATTCTGACTTTAAGACTCTGAATTCTGACTTTAAAACTCTGAATCCTGACTTTAAAACTCAGAATCCTGACTTTAAATCTCATAATTCTGACTTTAAATCTCATAATTCTGACTTTATTGTCACAATTCTGACTTAAAACTCAGAATTCAGACTTTATTCTCAGAATCCTGACTCTAAAACTCAGAATCCTGACTTTAAAACTCTGAATTCTGACTTTAAGACTCTGAATCCTGACGGTATTGTACACGTGTTAAAGACGTGTGTGCTTGTGTGTGTCTGTGTAAGTGTGTGTGTCTGTGTATGTAAGTGTGTGTGTATGTAAGTGCGTGTGTTTGTGTGTGTGTGTGCGTGCACTGACCACAGTGTTGATCTGAATCTCTTTCCTGCGACCGTCACAGTCGACTGAAAGCCTCGATCCTGTGAACGCTGCACCTGAAAACACACGTGTGGACGTTAACGACGCGTCTCAGAGTTCTGTGTGTGTGTGTGTGTGTGAGAGAGAGAGAGAGCGCCCCCTGTGGTCACGGCTGGTTCTCACCGTGTCGTACAGCGGCTGCTCCACTTTCTCTCTGCGACTCCACTCCAGCAGGAACATCTTTGGAGTGATCTGAGGTGGATAATTCCTCCTGCAGCAACAACAACAACAACAACAACAACAGTCAATCTCTGAATGAACTTTAAACAACAAACATGACAAATAACAAATCAATAACTAATCAAAAGGAGGGAAAGATGGAGAGAAAACGTAAGACGGGAAGAAGAAAGAAACTGTAAGAGAGAAGAAGAAGAGAAGGAGATTTCACTCAAGAAAAGAGAGAAAAGAGAGCGTTCACTTCTGTTTCTATGAAGAATATTCAAATAAATGACAGATCATATCTTTAAAACAACACCGACATGACCGGGGAGGGAGGAAAGGAAGGAAGGAAAGGAGGGAAGGACGGAATGAAGGAGGGATGGATAGAATGGAGGAAGGACAGAAGGAGGGAGGAAAGGAAGGAAAGGAGGGAAGGACGGAAAGAAGGAGGGATGGATGGAATGAAGGAAGGACGGAAGGAGGGAGGAAAGGAAGGAGGGAAGTAAGGAAGGAACAAAGGAAGGAAAGAAGGAGGGAGGGAAGTAAGGAACAAAGGAGGGAAAAGAAGGAAGGATGGATGAAAAGAAGGAAGGAATGAGGGAGGGGGGAAGTAAGGAAGGAAGGAACAAAGGAGGGAGGGAAGGATAGAAGGAAGGAAAGAATGAAGGAGGGAGGGAGGGAGGGAAGGAAGAAAAAAGGATCGAAGGAGGGAGGGTAGGAACGAAGGAAGGACAGAAGAAAAGAAGGAGGGAGGGAAGGAAGAAAAGAAGGAAGGAAAAAGAGAGGACGAAAAGAAGGAAGGAGGGAAGGAAGGATGAAAAGAGGGAAGGAAAGATGAAAAGAAGGAAGGAATGAGGGAGGGAAGGAAGGAAGGAAAAAAGAAGGAAGGAGGGAAAGATGAAAAGAAGGAAGGAGGGAGGGAAGGATGAAAAGAGGGAAGGAAGGATGAAAAGAAGGAAGGAAAGAGGAGGGAAGGAAGGAGGGAAAAGAAAGAAGGAAGGATGTAAAGAAGGAGGGAAGAAAAAGAAGGAATGAAGGCATAAGTTGAATGAAAAGTAGTGAAGGATGGAAGGAAATGTAAGAAAGAAAGAAAAGAAAGAAAAGAAAGAGGTGAAGTTGTGACCGTTCAAACTTCAGAGCCACAGTGGTGACGTCTCCGTCCATCACCGGCCTCTCGCTCTGTCCACTGCTCTTCAGCGCCGCCCTCCTGGCCTGGAGCTGCTCCTGGACGAGCTGGTAGAAGGTCTGCAGCCCGTACGCCGCACTGCCACACAAACAACACAAACACACACACACACACACACACACACACACACACACACACACACAGGAGTCACGTGACCTGAGAGATGTGATGTGTGAGGCGATAGCGAGGCGTCAGTACCTGATGTCAGCGTTGGTCTGAGCCGCCTGAACCTGTTTCCCCAGAGGAGATTCAACCTTATCACGCAGCATCTGACACAGACAGTACTTAGTGTTGAAGGCGTGGTTGTCGTACCGGATCGCCTGTGACACACACACACACACACACACACGTTAGGAGGACAGTGTTTCAAACGCTTCTTTGGTTTCCATGGCGGCGACGACGGCGCTCACGTATTTGAGATATTCCTCCATGACCTCCTCCACAGGAAGTGGACCGTCGCTGACGAACACGGACGCGTTCCACATGGCGGCGCGAGCTAGCATGACCGACGAGGCTCCGGTCGCCCGTCTGAAGAGCTCGATGTCAGCGTTTGTCTTCACCACATCCAGAGAACCTCCACTGAGAAGAAAGGCAGATTTATTCTCTAATCCAAGGAAAGAATGAAGTAATCCAGAAGAAAGACACAGGGATTTAATCTCTAATCCAAGAAAAGAGACTGAAATAATCCAGAAGAAAGACGCAGAGATTTAATCATTAATCCAAGAGAAGGGACTAAAAAAACTGCAGGACCTGATTATAACAGATGATAACAGATTATACCTGATTATCCTTGATTATAACAGTTTAACAGATCATACTTGATTATAACAGATTATACCTGATTATAACAGATTATACCTGATTATAAAAGAGTATCTGTGATTAACAGATTATACCTGATTATCCTTGATGATCCTTGATTATAACAGTTTAACAGATCATACTTGATTATAACAGATTATACCTGATTATAAAAGAGTATCTGTGATTAACAGATTATACCTGATTATCCTTGATTATAACAGTTTAACAGATCATACTTGATTATAACAGATTATAACAGATTATACCTGATTATAAAAGAGTATCTGTGATTAACAGATTATACCTGATTATAACAGATTAACAGATTATACTTGATTATAACATATTATACCTGATTATAACAGAGTATCTGTGATTAACAGATTATACCTGATTATAACAGATTAACAGATTATACTTGATTATAACAGATTATAAGAGTTTAACAGATTAACAGATTATAACAGATTAACAGATTATACTTGATTATAATAGATTAACAGATTATACCTGATTATAACAGAGTATCTGTGATGAACAGATTATACCTGATTATAACAGATTAACAGATTATACTTGATTATAACAGATTATACTTGATTATAACAGATTATAAGAGTTTAACAGATTAACAGATTATAACAGATTAACAGATTATACTTGATTATAATAGATTAACAGATTATACCTGATTATAACAGAGTATCTGTGATGAACAGATCATACCCAAATTATAAGAGTTTAACAGGTTAACAGATTATCCCTGATTATAACAGATTATCTCTGATTATAACAGATTATCTCTGATTAACAGGTTATCTCTGATTATCTCTGATTATAACAGATTATCCCTGATTATAACAGATTATCTCTGATTAACAGGTTATCTCTGATTATCTCTGATTATAACAGATTATCCCTGATTATAACAGATTATCTCTGATTATAACAGATTATCCCTGATTATAACAGATAACAGATTATCCCTGATTATAACAGATTGTCCCTGATTATAACAGATTATCCCTGATTATAACAGATAATCTCTGATTATAACAGATTATCCCTGATTATAACAGATTATCCCTGATTATAACAGATTATCCCTGTTTAACAGATAATCTCTGATTATAACAGATTATCTCTGATTATAACAGATTATCCCTGATTATAACAGATTATAACAGATTATAACAGATTATCCCTGATTATAACAGATTATAACAGATTATCCCTGTTTAACAGATTATCTCTGATTATAACAGATTATCTCTGATTATAACATATTATCCCTGATTCTAGCTTCAAAACAACACTGACATGGCTGGGAAGGGAAGGAAGGAAGAAGGAAGAAGGACAGAAAAAGAAAAAAAACCGAAGGAAGGCAGGAAAGAAAAGGAAAGGGGGAAGAATATAAGAGGGACAAGAAGAAAAGAAGGAAAATAAAAAAGAAGAAAAGAAAGAGTCAGTCAGAGAAACACTGATCTCAGCGTTTCCATAGAAACAGATGCTGATGACCAGCTTCATCAAAAGTGGGTGTGGCCTCTTACTTGGCGATGACAGGGATGGAAACAGCCTCAGCAACGGCCTGGATGTAGTTACAGTGGACGGGGTGTCGGGGGCGCTCTTCTTTAAACCTGAACAACATCAACAACACATTTATATCAAAACAAACAAACAAACAAACAAAGACGTGACGTGCAGATGATGAGTCAGCAGTTTACCTGCCGTGGACAGCGACTGCAGCCACGCCCGTCTTCTCGATCCTCTGGACCAAACTGATCGTTTCCTCCACCTGGAACCAGAGAAGATGTTACAGAGCGCCCCCTGCTGCTGAGACAGACGAGGGAAAAACTCTCCCACACCAAAGCCCATAGAGAAAACCAGTGATTTTAGCTCACGGGGACGCAGGAGCTGCTGGCCCACTGCTGCCTCGTGTGGTCACTTTGTGTCACTGAAAAAAATTAGAATGAAGAATTTTGAAAGCCGAATTTTCAAAATCAGTCATTGTAAGTTAGTGATGGAGGCAGCAGTGGATCAACAACTCCTGTGAACTCCTGTGTCACTGTGATGTTAAAATCACTGGTTTACTCTATGGGCTTTGGTGCAGGGAGAGTGAGTGGTTTACGAACCCAAGTGAATACCAGTATATACACTGTAAATGGGTATTTTTTACCACCGATTTAGTGCGAAACAAATACAACGGACGTGTACTTTCATGGTCTTACCGAGGGCAGGATCCTGATTTTACAGGTGACTGGAATGGAAACACCTGTGACGAGCTTTGTGAGGATCTGCAGCAGCAACAAAGACACGTTAGCGACGTTATTTATTCATTTACTATCACGTATGAGCGATGTGTGTGTGTGTGTGTGTGTGTACTAGGTTAAGGCGCGTTAACGGATGACGCGTTCCCATGACGACTGACCGGAAAAAGACACGACAACGGAGTCCAGTTAGCTCCGTTAGCTCCTTTAGCGCCGTTAGCGCACCTACAGTGGAACTGGAGCGGTCTGTTTATTATTAAAGGAAAAGAGCAGCGCTAACAAATAAACCACGTACGCGCGCCTCTGTTTTTAAAGTTTAGCGCTACTTTAGAGACTCGTTTTAACAACCGGGGAGTCATGACGTAAACATGACGTCGCACGCGCGTCTTTTTCCGGTCAGTCGTCATGGAAACGTTGACGCCGTTAACGTGCCCAGCCCTAGTTGGTACGCACCGCCTCTATCTTGTCATGGTCTGACAGAAGAGCAGCTCCCATCCCACCCTGCAGAGGTCAGACAGAGGTCAGACAGAGGTCAGACAGAGGTCAAACAGGTCAGACAGAGGTCAGACACAGGTCAGACAGAGGTCAAACAGAGGTCAGACAGAGGTCAAACAGAGGTCAGACACAGGTCTAACAGAGGTCAGACAGAGGTCAAAGAGCAGCAGGCAGAAGGTCACTCACCTTGGTGGAATATTCCTTCGGACAGCCCATGTTCACGTCGACCGCAGCCACATCCTTCTCCCTGTGCGACAAACACAGACCAAAACACTTTAAAACGCGTTATTATTTTTATATATATATATTATATTTCTTTGCACTCTGACACTGTGCACTCACACGAGACGCGCCACGGCCAGCGCTCGGTCTGGATCGGCGGTTCCCTGGAAGGTGCGTGGACAGAGTAGTTCAGTGTGATGATATGGTGAGATTTGACACAGATAAAAATTACCCAAAGTTTCCAAAGTTTGGGAACGTTTCAGTGAAAATAAACCAGCGGAACACGTTAAACGCGATTGACGAACACGTTAAACGCAGAGAAGTGGGTTCACAAATAACGTCGATACCTCGTAGATGTTTTTAAATCACATGCTCATTTATTCATTACACATCAGACTATGATGCGAGTACATAATCAGGGTCTCTGCAGGTTTCAACAAGTCAAATTTAAGACTTTTTAAGACAAAAAAAAAAGTACAAAAGACATTAAGGAAAATTGGAGTCACAAATCGTTGAACTTGCAATTCGTCTTAGCTGTGGGCTTTCGTTAAGTTTTCTCTGCTGCTATGCTAAGCTAAGCGGTGCTCGATAAATTCTCCCCGGGCAGCACAGGTGACCAACTTTAGTTCCGTGTTGTAATTATTATTGTTGTTGTTATCGTGTCCTCATAAATAGAAACATTTCAACGCGAGACTGAAGTTTATGCACGTTTTTAAATAAAGGTAACGTTCATAGATTTTTAAGACCTTTCAAAATTCTATTTAAGACCTTTTTAAGACCCCGCGGATACCCTGACAATACGTTTATGTCGTACGTCTATCAGTCGGAAAACCACAGAAGAAGCTAGCTTAGCGAACGCTAAATTAATTGAATGGAGTTGAATTAAACAGGCGAAGCTGCATTGACACACTTTTACGACCACGGGGATCACCGGTGACACCGCGGCGCATGTGTATTTTAAATTACCGTAACTCCTCGCTACTTCGTGCAATTTTAATCATTCAATCTGCCTCCTGAAAGTATATAAATATATCTATTATTATGGTGCTAAAAGGGCTAATTTCAACCCCTGTCAATACTAGCGTTTATAATGAATTTAAACCCCTTTCACTTCTCAACTGTGTGATTTGGAGCAGATTAATTCCATATTAAAGCTGTGATAAATGTGTTATTAAAGCACACGCGTGAGTCCACTGTACGTAGGTTAAACAGAAACCCCAGATAGATTCTGACGAAGAATAATCGTGATTAGTCGACCAATAGAAAGTCGCGGCCCTGATAAAAACGTGTCTCTCACCATCTGGAAGATGACTCTGTCCTTCTCCCTCTCACAGGTCCGGAAAACCACTCGGTCGTCCGGAGCCACAAAGTCCACCGTCTGCAGAACCTCTGAGCAAACACAGACACAGACACTCAGACCCACATCCACGTCATGATGTGTGCGAACGAGAAGGAGTCAACACACACACACACACACACTTCTTACCGTTCACCACCCGCTGACACTGCACCATTTTGATGTCGATCAGCTCCTGAAACACAAAGCAAAGACGAACGCTGAGCTCGGGCTTCACGTCGCTCTCCGTCTCCTGCTTCTGTTTTCCGTCCTCACCTCGCAGTAAACCACATCAGCTCCGTAGTCCAGAGCCAGGAGCCTCATGGGCAGAGTGCCCACGCGGACCATAGGAGCCAGGGCAGTGATGTTCCTGAAGTTCAGCCTCCCCACTGCTGCTGCTGCTGCTGCTGCTGCTGACATGACGGCCACTCAGTCCTCCTGCTCCACATATAAACAACAATATTTTGAATTTCCTTCAGGATCAATAAAGTATCTATCTATCTATATATCTATCTATAAACACAGGACACGGTTAACAACATTATTCACAGTCCAGGGTTCATTTGGTGCCGCATTCTTTTGCACACTCGCAAAACCCCATTCGGAATCCGGCTGATTTAAAACGGTTGTCGGATTTTAGAACCATTACACACATCAATAAAAAAATTACACCGCAAAACCTGAATTAACTGACCGTATTCCTCCATTCGGCGTTCGATTAACTGAGATTATCACAAAGAAAAACCATAGCAGTAACTTTTAGCACGTCCTATATATATATATATATATATATATATATACGGCCATTCCTATGGTCCGGCATGTCTTGACAGGGCGCCCCCCTCCCGACAATCGTAAGTTTAAGATAAAACACAGTGGTATTTAATGAAATAGCCACACGCCGAATTAACAACAACAATGTTTTGACCCGTAAACGTGCTACGTTTATTATCTATCTGCTAATTTCAGTCGTAAAAAAAAGCAATCATGACTTAACTTGCGACTTTTTCAGATGGAGTCCGGCGGACCGGATTGATTACGGCTAAGTTGTTGAATGCTAACACTCTAAAGTGCTCCGACACTGTGTTCGAACATGGAATAAACTGAAGCTCGTTAAAAAGAACAACTCGATACAGCGAAAGAACACATTTAAAACCATGTGGACTCAACTCACCGGCATCTATGTTCGGTTTAACCACGACTTACAGCGGCGGTGAGCGTGAGCACTCGGCGCGTGCTCTTTAGGCAACTTCCTGTTTAGGCACGTGCGTCATCACGGCGTCACGTTGCGTCAGTGGGCACGAGATCCAGAAACAGAAGAAACAGGTTTCACGGTTTCACTCCATTCTGGAGTTATTTTATCATGACTTAGCATCTCATAATCATGACTTAGCATCTCATAATAATGACTTAGCATCTTATAATCATGACTTAGCATCGCATTATCATGACTTAGCATCTCATAATAATGACTTAGCATCTCATAATCATGACTTAGCATCGCATTATCATGACTTAGCATCTCATAATAATGACTTAGCATCTCATAATAATGACTTAGCATCTTATAATCATGACTTAGCATCGCATTATCATGACTTAGCATCTCATAATAATGACTTAGCATCTCATAATAATGACTTAGCAACTTATAATCATGACTTAGCATCGCATTATCATGACTTAGCATCTCATAATAATGACTTAGCATCTCATAATCATGACTTAGCATCTCATGATTATGACTTAGCATCTCATGATTATGACTTAGCATCTCATTCTCACAATCATGACTTAGCATCTCATAATCATGACTTAGCATATTATGACTTAGCATTCTCATAATCATGACTTAGCATCTCATTCTCACAATCATGACTTAGCATCTCATAATCATGACTTAGCATATTATGACTTAGCATCTTATAATCATGACTTAGCATCTCATAATAATGACTTAGCATCTCATAATAATGACTTAGCATCTCATAATAATGACTTAGCATCTCATAATAATGACTTAGTATCTCATGATTATGACTTAGCATCTCATTCTCACAATAATGACTTAGTATCTCATGATTATGACTTAGCATCTCATTATCATGACTTAGCATCTCATTCTCATAATCATGACTTAGCATATTATAACATAGTATCTCATGATTATGACTTATTGCATTATTACGATGTAGTATCTAATAATCATGACTTTGTATCTCATGATTATGAATAAGCATCTCATTCTAATAATCATGACTTAGCATTTCATAGTTTTGAGACACCAACTCATATATTATAATTATCAGCACATCATTTGATAAATAGAAACAATGACTTCCACATAACTTTTTTATTTATCTTTCATAATACACTATCTTTCTATTTAAAAAAGAAAATGTGTTGCAGAGAATGTGATGCAGTTTTCTTAGTGTGATGAGAAAAGCAAAGACATGAGGCTAAACTCAAAGGTTGTGTCAATCATGCTGCGCAAGGCAATTAGCATTAGCGAGTAATGCAAGCTCCATAAGAATCACTTAGCATTCAGAGTGAATCCGATAGCCTCTTAGCTAGGTTGTGTTTTGAAGTGAACTCTCTGTGACACAGTCCAGCGTGTCGGTCTGTTTAATGCAGGATGATGATGATGATGATGATGATGATGATGAGGGGGGAGGAGCACATTGTTTGTATAAACAGAAAAAATACATACATGTTAACATAATAATTAATGTTATTTGACATTTGCTCCTGTTTATGGGCGTCAAACCGCTCCACTAATGGTGCGTTCCGGTTGTCGTCGGAAGTGGGGAATTTCAATTGGAACGTCCCCTTGGATCAGGCAATTATAAAAACACACAGCACTGTTCGTGGACATGTGGCTATGCCGTTTGTGTGAGCCAAATTAACAGCTATCGCTAACAACGGCTAGCCCCGCGATTCGTCTGCGTCCGCGCTTTCCCCTCCGTCTTCTCAACTCGAACGCGGTCATCTCAGAGGTGACGTCACTCTCAGTCCCGACGTAATAAAAACATCGTGTTTAGGGAGGTTACGTTTTTTGTCCTTAAGGTGGCGAGTGTTACTTTTTCACGTCGCATCGCGGTTAATGTGTTGTTTTCTTTACTGTATTCCGAATGCCGAGGTGCGATTTGTCGAGGACTCGGCCGTCGTGAAACGTAGGAAATAACGGAAGCCAAAAACGACAAAAAAAAATAATGTGAGACATAGCTTAAGAGCCTATATATGCTAAGTCGCTAACGCTCGTGGCTAACATTAAGCTTGGTTAAAAACCGTGCTGACATCGGACCATTGCGTGCCAGCAAAGGGGCGGAGCAAGCGAACACACACACACACACGCATGAAGTTTATACATGAAGAGAATATAGAAGACCGAAGAGCAAAAGCAAAAGGCAAAGATCTAATAACATGAATGAGTTAATAAACAATATTATAACACATATTTCCCATGTAAAGGCCTTTTCACACCGAGTCCCACGATATAAGTATATTTACAACTATAAGACTTTCACCAGGAGTCACATGACCAGGAAAAAAAAGGTTTCATGACAAGATAAAGTGTTCTCATAATCATGACTCAGCATATTATGACTTAGCAACTCATAAACATGACTACTGACTTAGTATCTCATGACTATGACTTAGCATCTCATTCTCATAATTATGACTTAGCATATTATGACTTAGCATCTCATAATTATGACTTAGCATCTCATGACTATGACTTAGCATATAATTATGACTTAGCATAGTATGACTTAGAAACTCATAATTATGACTTAGCATCTCATGATTATCTCATGACTAATGACTCATGTCATCTCATGTATCTCATGATTATGACTTAGTATCTCATGAATATGACTTAGCATATTATGACTTAGCATCTCATAATTATGACTTAGCATATAATCATGACTAAGCATATTATGACTTAGCATATTATGACTAAGCAACTCATAACTATGACTTAGCATCTCATAACTATGACTTAGCATGTCATCATCATGATTTAGCTTATTATGACTATGACCACTGGCTTCATTTTCTGCTTCAAAACTACATACGTGATATAATCCAGCAGATGGCAGTGTTGTGTCACAAATGGCCTACACTGATAATTTATACATTTTCAAACTCATAAACCCTTGGTTAAAAAAAGCAGCTAATAGGCAGCAGACATTTTTGTCCTTAAGATTCTGAGAGTGTAGTTGTTTTTAAAAAGTGAGACAACATCAGACATTATGTTATTGGTAATTTGTAACATATATCTCCAATATGAACTATATGTAAACAATTGCATATTTGTGTAAAATTGTGTAAATTGGTATGAGTTTTAATGCTGAAATTCATATTTTTTCATGATCGGGTTTAACGTTAATGAACAAAATCTACTTAATGAAAAATAAAAAACATGTTTACGGAGGTTGCATTTTTTGTCCTTAAGGTGCTGAGTGTTAGTTTTTTAAGTTGCATAAGGGTTAATGTGTTGTTTTCTTTACTGTATTCAGAATCCTGAGGTGTGATCTGCGTGGACTCGGTGTGAAAAGGCTTTAAGGCACAAAAAAAACACAAGAGCAACAATCACATGAAGAAAGAAGTTGGTTGTCAGTGGATTCTGAGTCCTGGTGATTTTACACAAAAACAAACAAAAGGTCCAAAACGGCAAAAAAAAGAGTCAATTTCACAGTGAGATGCTCTGGGCAACAAGTGTCTGTGTTTATGGACTTTGTAGAAAAGAGAGCGGAGACAATGCAGGAGCCTCCACTCAACTGAAGAGAAACAGGTCCAGACCTGAAGCTCCCAAAACCAGGAGCAGGAGTCTGGACTCTGAACAAAGATCTTCATCAGAAAAGAGTTTTTAAGAATTGGCAGAGAAACTGCTCCTGCCTGATGAGCGCTCAGTCCATTCTGAGGAGTTCGCCACCTCGATGGGGTCAATCTGAGGAAAGACCACGAAACACAACCTCTGGCCCACGTATGTCGCCCTCTCTGTGGGAAAACACAAGTTATTAATCAACCAAATGAGCGTTAGACAAGCTGCTAATCCAGAGCTAAGATGCAAATCCAGGGCTAAAATGCTAATCCAGAGTCAAGATGCTAATCCAGAGCTAAGATGCTAATCAAGAGGCAAGCTGCTAATCCAGAGCTAAAATGCTAATCCAGAGTCAAGCTGCTAATCCAGAGCTAAAATGCTAATCCAGAGTCAAGCTGCTAATCTAGAGCACGCAACAAAACTCACCGATTAAATTCAGCGAAAACAGGGAATATGATGAGGACAGGTGAATGATGATGAAGACAGGTGAATGATGAGGACAGGTGAACGATGATGAGGACAGGTGAATGATGATGAGGACAGGTGAACGATGATTACAGGTGAATGATGAGGACAGGTGAACGATGATGAGGACAGGTGAATGATGATGTGGACAGGTGAACGATGATGACAGGTGAATGATGAGGACAGGTGAACGATGATGAGGAAAAGTGAATGATGAGGACAGGTGAACGATGATGAGGACAGGTGAATGATGAGGACAGGTGAATGGTGATGAGGACAGGTGAATGATGAGGACAGGTGAACAATGATGAGGACAGGTAAATGATGAGGACAGGTGAATGATAAGGACAGGTGAACAATGATGAGGACAGGTGAACGATGATGAGGAGGACAGGTGAACGATGATGAGGACAGGTGAATGATGAGGACAGGTGAATAGTGAGGACAGGTGAACGATGATGAGGACAGTTGAATGGTGAAGACAGGTGAATGATGATGAGGACCAGTGAATGATGATGAGGACAGGTGAATAATGAGGACAGGTGAAAGATGAGGACATGTGAACAATGATGAGGACCAGTGAATGATGATGAGGACAGGTGAATAGTGAGGACAGGTGAATGATGACGAGGACCAGTGAATGATGATGAGGACAGGTGATGATGACCTTTGACCTGTGTTGACTGACACGTGTTCACATGTTTTATTTTGTCAGCACTTTCATTTGTAAAGTTTTGTCTTGTATTAAAAAGAATTCATGTTTCATTCATGCGTCCACAAAGTAACTAAGTCAATTTTAAACAAGCTACTTTTTTTTTTACTTTAACTTGAGTACATTTTAGTACTTTTAGAGTGAAACTCACCGATGAAGTTGTAGATACACTTTGGTTTTTCTTTCCAGTGGACACCCAGGAAGTAGACGGGTACACCGGTGAGCATAATGACCAGTCCGACACCACAAACCACCGGCTCTGAGTAAAGACTGAAGCCCAGCAGCAGAGCCCAGAACATCAGGTAACACACAGGAACCAGCAGGTTCACCTGGTTCACAAATATAGAACACGCACGCAGACAAAGGCGTTGTTGATTTGTTTCCGTGGTAACGCGGCGCTTGTGATGCTGCTGAACCTGCGAGGCCGCTCACCTTGATGGGTCGGTACAGGTGGGGTTTCTTCCAGCGGTAGAAGAGCAGACCTGCGATTGTGACGCCGTACGACAGGTAGTTGATGAAGGAGACGTAGTTGATGAGGTTGTGCGTTTCTCCGATGCAGAGGATCACGATGGTGGCAGCGCACTGAAAAACACGGCAGCGTGGACCACATTAAAGGGGAATTCCGGTATTTTGGATCTTACTTTTTTGGCCAATAAATGACTGGGATTGTTATTGTAACAGTCTTGTATAAAGTACCTTAAAGGGATGAGTGAAAGTACTAGTATATATATATAAGTGATATTCATGTTTTTCCTTGTCTAAAAGGTTTGTTGTTGTAATATAGGCCACCAGGGGCAGAATTATCACCTCACCCTAGTTTGAATAGAACTACAAAAGTACATTCCTTTTCCATTTTGAATTTCACTCAGTGTGCTTATATATCATGTGTTTGCATGTTATCCTACATTTACAGCTTTATTTTACATGACTTAGTATCTTATTAGCAATTATTGTTGTTTAATTATATTATTTTTTATAAAGCCTTGAAAAAAAAGTTTTAATATAGATAGATGCTCGTTAACCAGGACAGACAGACAGACATTTGATTGCTTGTCAGCTAGTTTAAATAGATAGATGCTAGTTAGCTAGCATAGCTAGTTTGGATATATGCTAGTTGGCTATCATAGCTAGTTTAGATGGATGCTAGTTGGCTATCATAGCTAGTTTAGATGGATGCTAGTTAGCTAGGATAGATAGCCAGACTGCCTAGCTTAGATAGACATAAGCTAGGTAGCTATCATAGCAAGAACAATAGATCAATAGATGTTAGTTATCAGATATATATATGCTAGTTAGCCAGCATAGCTAGTTTGGATATATGCTAGTTGGCTATCATAGCTAGCTTAGACGGATGCTAGTTAGCTAGGATAGATAGATAGATAGATAGATAGATAGATAGATAGATAGATAGATAGATAGATAGATAGATAGATAGATAGATAGATAGATAGATAGATAGATAGATAGATAGATAGATAGATAGATAGATAGATAGATAGATAGATAGATAGATAGATAGATAGATAGATAGATAGATAGATAGATGCTAGTTAGCTAGCATAGCTAGTTTAAATAGATAGACAGACGTCTACATACGCAGACCAGCAGAGCAGGGATGGGTGTACAGTTCTTGTAGTGGATCATGGCCAGCAGACTGGGCAGGTGACCTTCTCTGGCTCCTGAGAAACACAACCTGTGAACACAGACACCAAGACCGACCATCAGGGACCACGATGGAGGCGGAGCAAGAGGAGGCGGCGGAGCAAGAGGAGGCGGCAGAGCTCACCTGGAGGAGGTGAACAGGTAACCGTTGATCCCGCCAAAGGTGGACAGAGCCACAGAGATGGGCATGATGACGGAGAACATTCCCAGGAGCTTCTCTCCGAACGTCTGAACAGTGAGAGAACAGAGAATCAGCGGACCACGCCATTTTCTGTTCGCGTTAGCTTCATCTCGTCAAGAGGTCGCCTCCTTGTGGACAGTCACCTGCTGACGGCTGAGGGCTCACCTCAAAAGACCAGCGTGAAATATCATCATTCACCCATCCTTCATCACCATATATCATAGATAATATCTCAGATAGATAGATGCTAGTTAGTTAGCATAGCTAGCTTAGATAGATAAATTCTAATAGGAAATAGACATATATAAGATATATACATAGCTATGCTGCTGTTTGTATCATCATTATCATTATTATTATTCCACATCTGCTCCTGGTCTCTCTTCTGTCTCATTTTTTCTTTCACCACAACCGGTCGAGGCAGACGCTGGACATCTTTGAGTCTGGTTCTCGCAGAGATTTCTTTACTTCAAAATCAGGCAGTTTTTTTTAGCGTACGTCTTTACTGACAACACAAACAGGACGTGGGAACAAAAGCAGCAGCGCCGGTGGATACTCGCTCATTACTCACTACAGCCACAGCGTTGGACGACAGCAGCTCGTCGGGCGACATGGAGGAGAAGTAGGCGATGTTGGTGAGTGTGTACACAAACGTCACCAATGGAATGGAAATGTAGATGGCACGAGGTAGATTCCTGACACACGCCGTGTACACACACACACACACACACATACACACACACACCACAACAAACACAAATCAAAACAAATACAAATAAATAAATACAAATCAAAATTTACCATGAGATGTTTCTGATCAGGTAAAAGAACAATATCATGGTTTCATGCTTTTGTAATTTGACTTTTTTGTGTCTGTTTCCTTGTCTAATAGGTTTGTTGTTGTAATTCTCATTTAGGCCACAAGGGGCTGAATTTTCAGGACTACAGAAGTACATTCCTTTTCAAGGTGATTTTGAATTTCACTCAGTGTGCTTGTGTATCCTATGTTAGCATGTTATCCTACATTTACAGCTTTATTTTACATGACTTAATATCTTATTAGCAATTATTGTTTTTTAATTATGTTATTTTTTTTAAAGCCTTGAAAGAAAAGTTTTACTATAGATGGATGCTAGTTAGCTAGCATAGCTAGCACGATAGGTCGATAGATGTTAGTTATTATATATATGATTGTTAGCTAGTATAGCTAGTTTGGATATATGCTAGTTGGCTATCATAGCTAGTTTAGACGGATGCGAGTTAGCTAGGACAGATAGCCGGATTGCCTAGCTTAGATAGACATATGCTAGTTAGCTATCATAGCTAGCTCGCATAGATAGATAGATAGATAGATAGATAGATAGATAGATAGATAGATAGATAGATAGATAGATAGATAGATAGATAGATAGATAGATAGATTGCATAGCTTGTTTAGATAGATGATAGATATATAGATGCTAGTTAGCTGCATAGCTAGTTTAGATAGTTAAATAGATAGATGCTAGTTAGTTGCATAGCTAGTTTAGATAGATAGATAGATAGATAGATAGATAGATAGATAGATAGATAGATAGATAGATAGATAGATAGATAGATAGATAGATAGATAGATAGATAGATAGATAGATAGATAGATAGATAGATAGATAGATAGATAGATACAAATAAAAAATGGATTTGAAGTGGACGTGAACCAGCTGCAGATAAAATGTCCAAGAAAAGCAAGAAAATGATGGTGATGAATGAATGAATGAGCTCTGTGAGGAGCCACAGCCTCACAGTAATATTCACCGTCTGGGTTCAACCACCTCCTCTGTCACATAGTTGAGAAAGTTCCAGCCGCTGAAGGCGAACGAGGCCTGAAGGAAAGCCAGAGCGATCTGTCCGACCGTGGGCGTCTTCTCCAGAGAGAAGGCCACCTGAGGAGTCAGAGCCTCGTAGTTCCCTGGAGTCAAAACAAACAGCAGAGAAGGTTATGTTGTTTGTTGGTTAGAGGTCAGAGGTCAGTGAGCTTTAAGGCTGCAGACTGTGGGAGTTACCGTTAAAGATCTGGACCAGGCCAACCACGATGATAAGACCCAGAGCCAGAAGTTTCCCCACAGTGAAGATGTCCTGGATCCTGGTGGCCAAACGAACACTGGAGCAGTTCACCCACGTCAGCAGCACTGAGACACAAACCAGACAGAGATGAGGACATGTGAATGATGATGAGGACAGGTGAATGATGATGAGGACAGGTGAATGATGAGGACAGGTGAACGATGATGAGGACAGGTGAATGATGATGAGGACAGGTGAATGACGAGGACAGGTGAATGATGAGGACAGGTGAACGATGATGAGGACATGTGAATGATGATGAGGACAAGTGAACGATGATGAGGACAGGTGAAGGATGATGAAGACAGGTGAATGATGAGGACAGGTGAACGATGATGAGGACAGGTGAACGATGATGAAGACAGGTGAATGATGAGGACAAGTGAATGATGATGAGGACAGGTGAATGATGAGGACATGTGAATGATGATGAGGACAGGTGAACGATGATGAGGACAGGTGAAGGATGATGAAGACAGGTGAAGGATGATGAAGACAGGTGAATGATGATGAGGACAGGTGAAGGATGATGAAGACAGGTGAACGATAATGAGGACAGGTGAAGGATGATGAAGACAGGTGAATGATGAGGACAAGTGAATGATGATGAGGACAGGTGAACGATGAGGACAGGTGAATGATGATGAGGACAGGTGAATGATGATGAGGACAAGTGAATGATGATGACGACAGGTGAATGATGATGAAGACAGGTGAACGATGATGAGGACAGGTGAAGGATGATGAAGACAGGTGAATGATGAGGACAAGTGAATGATGATGAGGACAGGTGAACGATGAGGACAGGTGAACGATGAGGACAGGTGAACGATGAGGACAGGCGAATGATGATGAGGACAGGTGAATGATGATGAGGACAGGTGAATGATGAGGACAGGTGAATGATGAAGAGGACAGGTGAATGATGAGGATATGTGAATGATGATGAGGACAGGTGAATTATGATATGGACAGTTGAACGATGAGGACAGGTGAATGATGATGAGGACAGGTGAATGATGATGACATGTGAATGATGATGAGGACAGGTGAATGATGATGAGGACAGGTGAACGATGATGACATGTGAATGATGATGAGGACAGGTGAATGATGATGAGGACAAGTGAATGATGATGACGACAGGTGAATGATGATGAAGACAGGTGAACGATGATGAGGACAGGTGAAGGATGATGAAGACAGGTGAATGATGAGGACAAGTGAATGATGATGAGGACAGGTGAACGATGAGGACAGGTGAACGATGAGGACAGGTGAACGATGAGGACAGGTGAATGATGATGAGGACAGGTGAATGATGATGAGGACAGGTGAATGATGAGGACAGGTGAATGATGAAGAGGACAGGTGAATGATGAGGATATGTGAATGATGATGAGGACAGGTGAATTATGATATGGACAGTTGAACGATGAGGACAGGTGAATGATGATGAGGACAGGTGAATGATGATGACATGTGAATGATGATGAGGACAGGTGAATGATGATGAGGACAGGTGAACGATGATGACGTGAATGATGATGAGGACAGGTGAATGATGATGACATGTGAATGATGATGAGGACAGGTGAATGATGACTGATGAGGACAGGTGAATGATGAGGACAGGTGAATGATAATGAGGTCTGAGTCGTGCTGGAACTGTGCCGTGGAAAAGCACCAGAAGTGAGGAGTGCACCAACCGACCCAAGTGGCTCAGTCCGGCCAGACTTGAGAGAGTTGTTTGGACCTGAGCCGACATGATTCAGGTCATTGTTGAGCCGTCACGCTGCCTAATTACTCCCTGTACCCCACACCCCCCCCCCCCCACCCTCCACCCTCCACCCTCCACCCCCGAGTACCTGCACCGTGAATTCACCGCACCACGAGTGATGAACGTCCTGACGACAGCGTGTGATTCCCTCTCCTCTGACGCCATCCATCGCTCACACACTGGTTTTTTAAAGAGCTGGACGCTAAAGAAACGTGAGCAGTGCCCGCCCTCCTCTGGACAGGATGGGGGTGAGATGGGGGTGAGATGGGGGTGAGATATGGGGGTGAAACACTTCCCACTTTACAGCGGAAGTGTTTTGTTTGGTGGCGGTGACAGCTCGCCTTTGTGCCGCAGAGCCAGGCTGCGGGTGAGAGAGAGCCGGGCAAAGCTGGTGACAATGATGGACGAGGTGAGACAATCGTGCCCTCCCTCATTCGCCCGTTTCCCACATTCCGGCCTCCCATGGCAACCACCCCCCCCCCCCCCCCCCCGGCTCTGCCATCCCCCCCCCCCCTCCCTCTGTGTCACCGCTCACCAACAGGAACAGCACAGATATCATACACGAAGATTTACAAGGAGTTTTACGTCAACTACAACTCCCTTATTCACACGAGCTAACCCCCCTAACATCTTTGTCTGTGTTCTGCAGTTTAAAACGTTCTTAAACTCCGTCTACTGTGTCGAGTTGAACTTTTATTTCATCATAGCGATTGGAAGGTGACCCTCGTGCCCGCGATTGGACGACGACAACAGCAGGTGGCAGCAGAACAGACGCGAGCACCGGTAGCTCGGTGGGTTACACGCTTAGAAAATAAGGGTTCCAAAAGGGTCTGAGGTTCTACCTGGAACCAATTCCCGAAGAAAGGGTTTTCGAAGGGTTCTTGGTAACACTAATGAACCATTTTGATCCAGAGAACCCTTTAAAAGCCCTTTCCTGAATAAAGGGTTTAAAAGGGTTCTTGGTGGAACCCTCCAAAAGGGTTCTCGTATGAGGACAAGCCGAAGAACCTTAGAAGAACGCTCATCTCATTAAATGTACACCAAAGACTATGTTTACCTCGTCGTCTCACTGTTAGACAGGTTTTTCTACTTTTTTTTACATCATATCATATTATATTATATTATATCATATTATATTATATTATATACTTAAACAATTATTCGTTCAATATGGTATCATAATGACATCTTACAGAACATTTTCCACGTCTTTATCTCACTGTGAGACAGACTTTAACAACAGGAAACTGAAGTTTATAAACCACTCACTCTCCCTGCACCAAAGTCCATAGAGAAAACCAGTGATTTTAACATCACAGAGACACAGGAGTTCACAGGAGTTGTTGATCCACTGCTGCCTCCATCACTAACTTACAATGTCTTATTTTAGTGAATTCGGCTTTTAAAATCCTTCATTCCTATTGACCTCAGTGACAAAAAGTGTCCACACGAGGCAGCAGAGGACCAGCAGCTCCTGTGTCCCCTGTGAGCGAAAATCACTGGTTTTCTCTATGGGCTTTGGTGTGGGAGAGTGAAAACGTCAGTTTCCAGCCCAAATAAGTCTGTCACAGCTACATTTACGTTATATTTGGCCCATGAACATGCCAAAAATGCGGCATATTTCCTTTAAATTTAAAGCAGCATTAAATAGTCTTTTCCACTGCAGTCATTAACTTCACACGTGACAGGACCAATTTCTTTGTAAGCGATTGAACATTTGAGGCCAAAACGTGCCTTAAAACGCCTTCAGACCCACGTTTGCTGCTATAAACCAACAATAACGACGACTTCCCCGATTTCTTCCCCATTTCTCGCGTCAGTAAACGTTTTCCCCGAGGTCTCGATCACCAGTTTCAGCTCTTCTTCAGAAGAACGTGAGGCCAATTTTGCAAAATAGTCGTGCTGTCAAATGTTAACGCGTCAACATTAACGCATGACGCGTTTCCATGACGACTGACTGGGAAAAAGACGCGCGTGACGTCATGTTTGCGTGACGCCCGATTGTTAAAACGAGTCTCTAAAGTAACGCCAAAGTTTAAAAACAGACGCACACATACGCAGTACACAGGTACGCTGGTTATTTGTTAGCGCAGCTCTTTTCCTTTAATAAACAGACCGCTCCAGTTCCACTGTAGGCTAACGCTAACTGGCGCTAAAAGGAGCTAATGCAGCTAGCAGCAGCCGGTGTCGCGGCACGTAAACAGGACGTCATACTCGTCTTTTTCTGGTCAGTCGTCATGGAAACGCGTCGTGCTTTTAGCTTTTGCACAGCTCTAGAAAATAGAAGACAGCTAACGCCACGTATCTGCGCGATTGATAGCTAGCATAAGTACGCGGTTATCGCGGTTTACGAAAACCAAAAAAACTGAGATAAAAGTAAAACCGTCGGGTGTGAAACGCTTTCGAGGCTCGGATCACGATCATTGGCGACGACTTCTTCTGTTGTGGAAATGTTTATTTCTGCTTGGTGAACGGGGGCTCGATACTCCACCTGCTGGTGAGGCGGAAAATCAGTTTGCACATGCGTTGTTCGCGCGCACCCAACTTAGATGACGCAAATCCAGGGCCTGAAGTTACGCACTGCGGCTTTAATGGACGGCGAGGTCACTCACGCAGACACGTGGCCGATAGCATCCTCGTGGCCATGTACGGAGGAACGCAGTCGGGGAAGACGGGCTGCAGGACGTAGCTGGAGAAGGTGAGGGCGATGACGGCCAGCGTGGTCGGATACATGATGAGGACGGCGCTCCACAGCAGCAGAAACCTGCACCGGGAGAAAGGGGGAGGAGACTATTGCCGTTAGCATTTTTGAAGAAAGCTACCGAAAACACTGAGGAAGCTGCCTGCTGATTGGATACTGAGTTTATACGACAACGTTTATAGGATGCGTGTAATTATCTTGTCGGATGTCAACGAGTGAAAACTGACGGACAGCGAGTTCAAACCGGCTGAGACCTCAGGAGCCAATCGGCAGGCTGCTTCCTAAGCTAAGATTTTCCCACATTTTCCCTCAGCGTTTGAACGCGTCTGCGTTTCTCACCCCATCAGCCCACCAAAGATCTCCGTCACGTAGGAGTAATCTCCTCCAGACTTGGGGATGGTGACGCCCAGCTCAGCGTAGCACAGCGAGCCCAGAGCTGCGATGCATCCTCCCAGCAACCAGACCACCAACGCTAGGCCCACACAGCCAGAGTGCTCCAGCACTCCTTTAGGAGAGATGAAGATCCCTGAGCCGATGATGTTTCCTGAGGAAGGAAGACAGGTGTCAGGACAGGTGAGTGACGAGGACAGACAGGTGTCAGGACAGGTGAGTGACGAGGACAGACAGGTGTCAGGACAGGTGAGTGACGAGGACAGACAGGTGTCAGGACAGGTGAGTGACGAGGACAGACAGGTGTCAGGACAGGTGAGTGGTGAGGACAGACAGGTGTCAGGACAGGTGAGTGACGAGGACAGACAGGTCAGTGGTGACAGACAGGTGTCAGGACAGGTGAGTGGTGAGGACAGACAGGTGTCAGGACAGGTGAGTGGTGAGGACAGGTGAGTGAGGAGGACAGACAGGTGTCAGGACAGGTGAGTGGTGAGGACAGGTGAGTGAGGAGGACAGACAGGTGTCAGGACAGGTGAGTGGTGAGGACAGGTGAGTGAGGAGGACAGACAGGTGTCAGGACAGGTGAGTGGTGAGGACAGGTGAGTGAGGAGGACAGACAGGTGTCAGGACAGGTGAGTGACGAGGACAGGTGAGTGAGGAGGACAGACAGGTGTCAGGACAGGTGAGTGACGAGGACAGACAGGTGTCAGGACAGGTGAGTGGTGAGGACAGACAGGTCAGTGGTGACAGACAGGTGTCAGGACAGGTGAGTGATGAGGACAGGTGAGTGGTGACAGACAGGTGTCAGGACAGACAGGTGAGTGAGGAGGACAGACAGGGGAGGACAGACAGGTGAGTGTTGAGGACAGACAAGTGAGTGGTGAGGACAGACAGGTGGGTGATGAGGACAGACAGGTGAGTGTTGAGGACAGACAGGTGAGTGTTGAGGACAGACAGGTGAGTGGTGAGGACAGACTGGTGAGTGACGAGGACAGACAGGTGTCAGGACAGGTGAGTGGTGAGGTCAGACAGGTGAGTGTTGAGGACAGACAGGTGAGTGATGAGGACAGACAGGTGAGTGAAGAGGACAGACAGGTGTCAGGACAGGTGAGTGGTGAGGTCAGACAGGTGAGTGATGAGGACAGACAGGTGAGTGATGAGGACAGACAGGTGAATGATGAGGACAGGTGAGTGATGAGGACAGACAGGTGAGTGATGAGGACAGACAGGTGAGTGATGAGGACAGACAGGTGAGTGATGAGGACAGACAGGTGAATGATGACAGGTGAGTGATGATGAGGACAGGTGAATAATGAGGACAGGTGAATTGGCGTTAATTCAGGTCCCTGAATGAGTGACATGTGACCTTTGACCCCTGTTGACTGACACATGACGTGTTTACATATTTTATTTTGTCAGCACTTTAATTTGTAAAGTTTTGTCTTTAATTAAAAACACGTCATGTCAGACTTGTGTTCCCTTGTCCTTTTTACACCAGTACTTTTACTGAAGTAAACGTTTGTCAAAAACAGCAGTACTTTTACTTGAGCAGAATACTTCAGTGCTCTCATTTGTGCCGAGTCATTTCAAAGACACAAATATGGCTGTAATACAAACACGACTCAGCTAAAATGCTAAAATGAGTGAAACTGACCGATATATCGCACCGATACCGATTCCCGTCCCTCGACGACATGTGGGCGACATGTTTACAAAGCAGACGACACACGTGACTTCCTCCGACTCCTTTCACGTGTCACGTGTGACTTCCTCCCCCCCCGCCCTTGAGCAACAAATCAGAGGAGGCGCAGGACTGAAAACCCTCTGAGTTTATACACAGGGCATTAAAAGACAAAGAGGTGCATTAGAGAGAGAGTCAGGAGGAGGAGGCCGAGGCCATCACTCACACTCTCAGCCTCAGTATGCAGCGTAGACGACCAGCACATCCGACACATTCACACTACAGCTCCACCAGTAACACAGCAGGAGGCAGCCAAGTGGCACAGACACACGTTACATAAGCAAATAAACCACACAAACACAGAGGGCCCCCCCCCCCCACACTCACTCTCCCACACCAAAGCCCATAGAGAAAACCAGTGATTTTAACATCACAGCGACACAGGAGTTCACAGGAGTTGTTGATCCACTGCTGCCTCCATCACTAACTTACAATGTCTGATTTTGTAAAATTCGGCTTTCAAAAACTTCATTCAGATTGACCTCAGTGACACAAAGTGACCACACGAGGCAGCAGTAGACCAGCAGCTCCTGTGTCCCCCATGAGCTAAAATCACTGGTTTTCCCTATGGACTTTGGTGTGGGAGAGTGAGTGGTTTACAAACTTCACTTTCTTTTTACTTGAGCCTTTTATACTTAAGAAAATCAACATGAAAACAAGTCTACAACACGTGTGTGTGTCTTCATCTCACTGTGAGACAGACTTTAACAACAGAAAAGTGACGTTTGTAAACCACTCACTCTCCCTGCACCAAAGTCCATAGAGAAAACCAGTGATTTTAACATCACAGCAACACAGGAGTTCACAGGAGTTGTTGATCCACTGCTGCCTCCATCACTAACTTACAATGACTGATTTTGTAAAATTCGGCTTTTAAAATCCTTTGTTCAGATTGACCTCAGTGACACAAATTGACCACACGAGGCAGCAGAGGACCAGCAGCTCCTGTGTCCCCCATGAGCTAAAATCACTGGTTTTCTCTATGGACTTTGGTGTGGGAGAGTGAGTGTTGGAGAGGTATATTCTACGCTGCGGCAGCGGCTCGAGTCGTCGTTCAACGCGAAGGCCGCGAGTCCGATTCCCGGCTGCGCTAGTCTACATGCTAACGTGTCCATGGGCGAGACGCTTAACCCCGAACGTCGAATTTTTCCAGAATGACGTTTCAATATCTGGCACGATAAAGTCGCGCGTTCCAAAAAACGGTTCACTTTGACATTTGAAACAGTTACGAACACTAAAATTAACCCGTTTGACGTTTTCCCGCACTTTTTTTTCCCCCTATCTGTCAAAGACTGTGATTGGCCGGCGTGGTCCGATGACACTCTACAAGTGTTTGAGTCCCGTCTCTTCTCCTGTGAAGGGTGAACACATTAAAGGGTGAACACATCAAACACCTCTCACTCTCTCACTCACCTATGATGATGGTGCACGCGCTCAGCAGACCGATCTCCTTCTTCAGAGTCACTCTGTCACTCTCCATCTTCATCTCCTTCATCCTCCTCTTCCTCTCACCGTCAGAGCGGCCGCCGCTGCTCTGTGCCTCCATGTCCGCCTGATGATTCCTCCCCTGCCCCGGTCTTCTCCGCTCCTCTCCGGTCCGTCCAGTCCAGTCTCTGCCTCCTCCTCTCCTCCTCCTCCTCCTCCTCTCCTCCTCCTCTCCTCCTCTTCCTCCTCCTCTTCCTCGCTCCGTATTCATCCAAACTCAAAAGGCTGCGCTTGCGCAACAACCTGCGGCCGCTCAGGACAGAATGTTAAACAGCGGGACTCGGCGCTGGTGCGTTCACGGACACCAGGGGCGGATCAGAACTGTGTGGACCCTGAGGAGGAGGCTGGTGTCACAACAACAACAACAACAACAACAACAACATCTGTGGAGGTGATTGTTGTGTCTCTAATCCACCTCAGAATCCTCTGTTAAACACATTTGTTTTGCTAAATGTTGGAGATTAACGCTTCATGTTTTCAGGGATTATTAAATCTGCTTAACTTTAATCTACAGTTCGGATTTGTTCACTTTGATTCTTGTGTCAGAGTTCATGACCAATCTGAGGGATTTGGGATTATAAATAGATTTGGAAATTACAAATAGATTTTGGAATTATAAAATTGGGATTATAAATAGATTTAGGAATTATCAATAAATGTGGGATTATAAATAGATTTTGGAATTATAAATAGGATTTTGGGATTACAAATAAATTTGAGATTATAAATAGATTTGGAAATTTTAAGTAGATTTTGGGATTATAAATAGATTTCGGAATTATACATTTGGGATTATAAATAGATTTAGAAATTATAAATAGGATTTTGGGATTATAAGTAAAGTTAGGATTATAAATAGATTTAGGAATTATCAATATCTGTATCTCAGCAGCAGGGGGCGCCACCAGCAGCAGCAGCACACAAATACACACAGTCACACATGACTGAACACACACACTATAAAAAAAACATGAAGCATCCTGTTCGTTTTCTCAGTGATGACATCATCACAGTTCTCAACCAACACATTCACTGTGAACTCTTTTCAGATTCATCCATTCATCATTCATGCAAGCCAACAATAAAGCTATCATGCTAAGCTAGCCAGCTCATGAATGTGTGTGTGTGTGTGTGTGTGTAAACAGAGGCTAGGTAACAAACGTGTGCAGTGCAGCTCTGAAGCGATCGTTAATATTGAATGAGGTGATGATGATGATGATGTCATCACGTTACTATTCACTCAGTTAAGACTCTGCACCGGAAAGACGAGAAAAAAGAACAAAATAATGAAAATACACACATTTAAAAAAGAAAGAAATGACTGATATGTATTTAATGTGGAAACAAAAGTGTCAAATAGATGAAAATACTGTGTGTATATGTACACATGAACATGAATAAATAAAATAATCAATAACGTTGTTAAAGTCGTCTCCTCTGGTTCTCAGGACAAACCCAGAGCGTTCACGTCTCGGCCGCCGCCTGTTTGTGGAAGAAGCCGTGGATGTGCTGAGCGGCTGCTGGACCCACCACAGGCTCCAGCTCCCTGATGGTGGCGCCGCAGAGCCGCTGGAGGCTGGAGAAGTTCTGCAGCAGAGCCAGAGCCTTGATCCGGCCCACACCAGGGACCTGCTGGACCACGGCCAGAACCAGAGGGTCCAGCAGCTGAGAGGAAGAACTCCTCCTGAAGGGGTTTCCTCTGCTGCTGCTGTGGACCTGCAGACCAGCAGAGTGGGTCACAATGACTCAATTAAACGTTTATGATACTTTAGATCGTCACAGAGACTAAGTCCAGACACTGATAGTGTGATTCACTTCACTAAAGATTACGATTTTATTCAACTTTGATGATAAAACCACGTCTGTGCTGATGCAGTTACGACCGCTCTTTAACTTACTATTCCTAGGGTTTATGGGCAGATTTTTATTTCATCAAAAGTTGGTTAGCTACCCTAGATAGATCGATCGTTAGATAGAGTGATAATTAG
This sequence comes from Microchirus variegatus, assembly GCF_963457635.1. Classification (NCBI taxonomy): domain Eukaryota; kingdom Metazoa; phylum Chordata; class Actinopteri; order Pleuronectiformes; family Soleidae; genus Microchirus; species Microchirus variegatus. Next base: position 31,017,271 of record NC_139809.1, read on the forward strand.
TTAGGTTAACTCACTTAGATAGATTGACTGATAGTTGGCTAGTTAGCTTACTAGCTTAGATAGATCAACCAAAATGAGGCTAGTTAGCTAGCATAGATAGGTTGATGGTTGGCTGGTTAACTTACTAGAATATATAGATCAATGGTTGGCTTGTTAGCTTACTAGCCTAGATAGATCAACTGAAAATTGTCTGGTTAGCCAACAAGCAGAGGTAGTTTGATGTTCGGCAAACTAGCTTTAACAGATCGACTGAAAGTTGTCTAGTTAGCTAACGAGCATAGACAGACCGAAAGTTGGCTAGTTAGCTTACTAGCTTAGATACATCAAGGGAAAGTTGTCTAGTTAGTTTACGAGCCTAGATAGATTGATGGAAAGTTGGCTAGTTGGCTTACTAGCTTATATAGATCAACCCAAATCAGGCTAGTTAGCTAGCATAGATAGTTTGATGGTTGGCTAGTTAGCTTACTAGAATATATAGATCAATGGTTGGCTAGTTAGCTTACAAACCTGGATAGATCAAACTGAAAGTTGTCTGGTTAGCTAACTAGCATAGATAGTTTGATGGTCGGCAAAATAGCTTACCAGCTTTGACAGATTGACTGAAAGTTGTCTAGTTAACCAATTAGCATAGACACATCAACGGAAAGTTGTCTAGTTAGCTTACTAGCTTAGATACATCAAAGGAAAGTTGTCTAGTTAGCTTACTAGCCTGGATAGATTGGCTGAAAGTTCGCTAACTAGCTTACTATCTCAGACAGATCGATGGAAGTTGGCTAATTAGCTTATTATCTCAGATAGATCAACGGAAAGTTGGCTAGTTTGTATACTAGCTTAGACAGATCGACAGAAAGTTGGCTAATTAGCTTGGCAGCTTTGAAAGATCAATGGAAAGTTGGCTAATTAGCTTACTAGCTTAGACAGATCGACTGAAAGTTGGCTTATCAGCTAACTAGCTTAGACAGATCAGCGGAAAGTTGGCTAATTAGCTTACAATCTCAGTTAGATCGACGGAAAGTTGGCTCGTTTGTTAACCCACTTAGATTGACAGAAAGTTGGCTAATTAGCTTACTAGCATAGACAGATTGACCGAAAGCTAACCCGCATAGATAGTTGGCTAGCTAACCAAGTTAAAGCAGCACCTTAAGCAACTACAAGCTTCTTTAAAACCAAGAAAAGATGTCCCATCGTGACTGCGTCTCGTCACAATATTGATATATGAATATAAGATATATTTCTAAATGACAAATCTTCCTGACGTACGATCTGTGCGATGAGCTGCGAGGCCTCCGTCTGACAGCTGACCGTCAGCAGAGTCAGACCGAGGTCAAACACCACAAACTTCTGCACGGCCGAGAAGAACTGTTCACTCAGTCTGGTCCTCTCCACCAACACCAGGCCCTGGAAGCTGCTGCTCGCCTGTTCAACAGGAGGGGGCGCCGTTAACGTCAGGGTCAGACAGCGTGAACGCCGTCAGCCAATCACTGAACTCACGTTTCTGTAGCGAACCAGTTTCCTCTTGTAGCCGTTTCCTGCGATGATGTCACACTCGGACACGTAGAGGACGCAGCTTTTGTTGGGAAGGTGGAAATCTGTCAAACTCAGTTCACTGTCGAACAGGAGCTTCACTCCTCCACCTGAGGAGGAGGAGAAGGAGGAGAAGAAGGAGGAGGAGGAGAAGCACACATGGACAACATAAGGCTCTGGGGCCTGATGTGGGCCACAGACCAGTTTGATCTGGTCCGTCCCAAATGTGATATGGTGACACTTTTCATGAGATTTCTGCAATTTTTCACCAACATTTCTTCCATTTTTTCCTGAATGTTTTTCCTGCGTTTTCATCCAATTTTATCCCTGATGTTTTTCCCATTTACTCCTGAGGTTTATTCTATTTTCTCCTGCTGCGTCCCCAACATTTCTTCCCTGAAATTTCATCCCATTTTTTCCTGAGATTTATCCCAACTTTTTCACAATTTTTTTTCATGACATTTCTCCCTTCTTTCTTTTTTAAACTCAGATTTCTCCCCTGATGTTTTTCCCATTTTTCCTGAATTTTTTCCCATTTTCCCCAACATATCCTTCATTTCTTTCCTTGATGTTTTTCCAGAGATTTCATCCCATTTTTCCTTGAGATTTAGCAAAAAAAAAATCCTGACATTTCTCCCTTCTTTAAACTCAGATTTCATCCCATTTTCCCGATGTTCTTCCCCATTTTTCCTGAGATTTATCAGGACTTTTTCACATTTTTTTCCTGACGTTTCTCTTTACTCAGATTTCTCCCATTTCTCCTGAGATTTCATCCCATTTTCCTAATGTTTTTCCCCATTTTTCCTTAGATTTCTCCCATTTTTTCCTGACATTTATCACAACTTTTTCCACAATTTCTCCCTTCTTTCTTTTTTTAAACTCAGATTTCTCCCATGGTTTTTCCCATTTTCCCCAACATTTCTTCCATTTTTTCCTTGATGTTTTTCCAGAGATTTCATCCCATTTTGCCGATTTTGTTTCCTGAGATTTATATTAAAAAAAATCCTGACATTTCTCCCTTCTTTTTTTATAAACTCAGATTTCTCCCATTTCTTCCCTGACGTTTTTTTCCTGCTGCTTTCTCTCATTTTTCCTGAGATCACTTTGGTTTGTGAACAAAAACAAGACATTTCATCACCATTTTCTGACCATTTTTAACAATATTAGTCAAATGGAATACAGTTGTTTCACTCATTTTTAAACTACTCATGATGTATTCAATCTGAGACCATTACAGTCTATAATTAATGCAGAAATGTTGGCCCCATTTTATTAAAACCTTCATTATAAACTGTTTAATGAAAACAAACAACACACAAATTGTGTTACTTCAGTAATAAGTTAATGTCTCTCCAATCTACATATAATCTGCACTGTAATTAAATATATATATATATATATATATATTATGAGAACAAGAACATTTAATTGGGGTTAGCTAACATGAGAGGTTAGCAGTGTGTACAGTGAGAGTGGATATTGTCCTTCTACGACGTCATCGAAATATTTTATATGGATCATAAATACGCCGATTGAACTCTTAAACTATTTAAAATGTTTTAAAAAATACTTATATATTACACAACATGTACTTGTCTGATTTCAGAGGGAAACAACCTTAAATATGAACTTTTGCGAATGGAGTTTCAGACTAGGTTTCTGGAACATAGTACAGGAAGGAAAATATGACATACAGTATATATGTTTAATATTACATATACATGTCATATTTTCGGTTAAATGTTAATTTAACACAAATGTTTTACCTTTCAGGTTGTGAATGAGGCTCGTCTCTCTCCATTTCTCGTTAGCGATAACGTGTCCGTACGGAGGAACAGCGTTCAGCAGAGCCATCCGCTCACATGAGCTTTTTCACCTTTTTCGAAAAATAACAACAAACTCTTCAAAAAACCACTTCCGAATACTTTGTTTACCGACCTACTTGTTCGTTTTTGCCTCCACAACCACCGAACCTCTGCATCCGGGTTTCTGTCGGCGGTTTGGATAAAGGACACGCGCTGCTACATCGCCAGCTGGTGGCCCGGAAGAGAACTGCAGTCTCCACACACGTTACTTACGTTCTCTCCTTTACGTCAATTCTCCTCAAAAGCAGTCCATTTCCGGTTTTCAAAATAAAAGTCCTGTCGAACGCGAACACGACGCACTGAAAAGAAAAACCTTTAATTACACGTCAAAACAACATATATCGCGTCATTGTGATGACATGTAACATAACAATATCAAATAAAACATCAGTAAAAGGTATTTATACATGTATGCATATATTCATTTTTTAGTATATGATGATTTCAGTACCTCTTGTACTTCACACACAAGCAACATGAAGTACTTTTACTGTACACATTTGGAGTAATCCAGGGTCAAAGTTAATCATTCACCTTTGAAGCAGTATAAAATACACGGTTCTTAATAGTAGTTTATGATTTCAGTTGTCTTCGATTCGATGAGTACTCGGATGTATGAAGTACTTTTACTGTGTACTTTGATGTAATCCAGTCAAAGTTTCTTTTAGCAACATAAATAGGTCAATTGTCCATCTTTGAAGAGGTATAAAACATCATTTTTATTAATAGTTCATGGTTTCAGTATCTATATTGTAAAAAAAACTTTTTTAACCAGTTTTGGCCGGTACAGCATTTTACACTTTCCTCAAAATCCAAAATGGCTTACTCTCTGTAATTTCACTCCATTATCTGTTTGGTGAACGGAAAACGTCTCAGAAAGAATGAAGTTGTGAACGTGTGAAATGTTCACAGGTTCAGGACGACAGGACCGAGCCGACCATGTTCAAAGTGATGTCATAGAAAAACCTTTGTCCTTCACATGATGTTTGTCCCTGATCTGCTGAAGCTGCGTCACAGAGCAGGACTCAGGATGAAGATCATCTTCACTCCCACCACCTCCTCCACCTGTTGAGAGAAGACGACAGAGGAGAAGAGTCAGAGTCACAGCAGTGAGTTAGTGAAGCAGCAGAGACTTCAGTCCAGTTCAGAGCTGATTCATGTTCATCACTTTACTTTACATTCACTCATTGTTGACATGACGTCATCATAAACTGTGAGGAGGAGCTATATTCATGGAAAAGCCAAGCCGAGGCGAAGCGTGCTGAGACTATGACGTGGAAAAGGGTCAATAGAGGGAAGACATTTTGTCTCTTCCTCACATCTTTAAAGGGTTTTAAAAGTATTCATATTAATTTTTAAATATTTTTTTTTATGTTTTAATTATTTATTGATGCACTAACTGTCTGGCACTCCAGTCTGTAGTCTGGACTCTACTGACCTCACAGTCTGTAGTCTGGACTCTACTGACCTCACAGTCTGTAGTCTGGACTCTACTGACCTCACAGTCTCCAGTCTGTAGTCTGGACTCTACTGACCTCACAGTCTGTAGTCTGGACTCTACTGACCTCACAGTCTCCAGTCTGTAGTCTGGACTCTACTGACCTCAAAGTCTGTAGTCTGGACTCTACTGACCTCACAGTCTGTAGTCTGGACTCTACTGACCTCACAGTCTGTAGTCTGGACTCTACTGACCTCACAGTCTGTAGTCTGGACTCTACTGACCTCACAGTCTCCAGTCTGTAGTCTGGACTCTGCACAAGATCAAACAGAGGCTTCACGTCTGAATCCTTCAGAAAGTTGTCACTCAGGTCCAGTTCTCTCAGGTGAGAGGAGTTTGACTTCAGAACTGAGGCCAGAGAAGAACAGCTGATCAATGACAAACTGCAGAGACTCAACCTGAATAAAGAATAAAAGATGAGACTTTAGACAACGACTGTGTGTGGGTGTGTGTGTGTGTGTGTGTCATTCATTCATCAGTGAAATGAGTGTAATACAGACTTGGGTGATATCAACATTAAATATCTAGATATTTGATAATTTGATGATATCAATAAAGTGTGATTTTGAATGATGTTTTTACGAGCGTATGAAACAGAACCATAGCTTTGACAAAGTAGCAGGTTACATTCTTTTATATTTGTGCTCCTAGTATTGTCAGTTTGCTGCTGGAAGTTTCCTCCCGAGCTGAAGTTGTGGAGTCGAGTCGATCAAACTGTGCAGGATGATGGACTCTGAGGTGAGAGCTCAGGTTTGTGATGCTGCTTCATCAACACCTGACACATGACCTCCTTCAAATTCTCCTGCTTTAAATACTAAATACTGACTAAATATTTCCAGCTTGACTCTGAGCGACTAAGTCCGTCATCATGTCGCTGTATCAAGCTCTTCATGCATCACACAGACAAATCCACTTCCACCAGGATTTTCTTTTCAAAATAATATTATGAAAATGCACAGTGGACGTTCAATATTAGATATCTTTAAATATATCAAATCTGACGGCAAATATCATGATATACGATAATATCAAAAATCTAAAGACTAGTTTAATGTTAATGAAATGAAAGTTTAAAAAAACAACAGCAGCTTCAGTCAGTGAACTCACCTCAGAGTCTCCAGTCTACAATGTGGACTCTCCAGTCCAGAACACAGCTGCTTCACTCCTGAATCCTTCAGATTGTAGTTCCAGCCCAGGTCCAGTTCTCTCAGGTGAGAGGAGTTTGACTTCAGAACTGAGGCCAGAGAAGAACAGCTGATCTCTGACAAACTGCAGTCACACAACCTGAATAAAGAATAAAAGATGAGACTTTAGACAACGACTGTGTGTGTGTGAGAGTGTGTGTGTGTGTGTGAACCTAATGAGTTTAATGTTAATGAAATGAAAGTTTTAAAAAAAACAGCAGCAGCTTCAGTCAGTGAACTCACTTCAGAGTCTCCAGTCTACAATGTGGACTCTCCAGTCCAGAACACAGCAGCTTCACTCCTGAATCATTCAGATCGTTCTGACTTGGGTCCAGTTCTCTCAGGTGAGAGGAGTTTGACTTCAGAACTGAGGCCAGAGAAGAACAGCTGATCTCTGACAAACCACAGCCCCTCAACCTGAATAAAGAATAAAAGATGAGACTTTAGACAACGACTGTGTGTGTGTGTGTGTGAGAGAGAGAGTGTGTGTGTGTGTGTGAGAGAGAGAGAGAGTGTGAGTGAGTTTGAATCAAATGAGTTTAATGTTTAACTTCAGAGCTGCGATCACAGGAGAACAGCTGATCTCTGACAAACTGCAGAAATTAAACCTGAATAAAGAATAAAAGATGAGAAGTTACTTGTTGAAAACAGTCAGTGTTTGATCATGTGTTCAGAGCAGAGACCACGACTTCACACTGAGTCTCTGAGAGTTCACAATAATCCAGTCTGTGATTATAGAAAAATATCATATGTTGACATTTTCATGTTGTGTTTGACATGAAACAGTGAGTTGTCGGGGGTTCCTGTGACGTCAACATCCTGAATGGCTCCCTAAAGTAACAGCTCCCTCGCCTAAATAGTTATTTCGCCCGTTCGACCGTCAAATACGATAATTTCAGATACTGCTTGAAGAGAAAAGAGGGGCAAGAATGGTGAAGAAGCCACGTTCAAAGAAAGAAGGCACTGGTGCAGAGCCTGAGACTGACGTAGACCCGGAGGACAGCTCTCCTGCACAGGTACAAGATGGTGAAGCTAATGAGGCTAACTCATGCTCAAGTGACGCCGCAAGTCTGGCCAAAGTTTTGGAGGAAAAGAGGAAAAGTCCGAAAAGACACAAAAGAACAACTAAACGACATTAAATCAGAAATGACTAATGTTAACCAAAAGATAGCGGAGGCAGAGGTGCGAATTGAAAAAGTCGAAGACCGGGTTCAAAACGTGGAGCAGGTGTTGAATAAAATGATAAAGTCATGCATCAGCAAGAAAACAAGCTGCTTGACCATGAAGGGAGATCCCGACGGGAGAATTTAAGGATATATAATGTTCCCGAAGGAGCAGAGGGCGCATCTATGGTGGAGTTTGTGGAAAAACTGTTGGGACACTTTGGAGATCCCCCCGACTACGGAGCTGGATATTGAGAGGGCGCACCGAGCGCTAGCACCAAGACCCTCCGGGGACAGAGAAGACAAGCCGCGCTCAATAATAGTCAATTTCCTCCGCTATAGGGTCAAGGAAGAGATTCTGCGCAAGGGGAAAAAAGAAAGTTTATCTAAACGGGAGGCTGATCTATTTTGACCAGGATTACCCCCCAGCAGTCCTGCAGAAGAGGAAGGAATATGCTGAGGCGAAACGAGTGTTAAAGCAGAGAAGTATCCGCTTCCAGACTCCGTTCCCAGCTAAACTACGAGTGTTTTATGAGGATGGGACGCAGCTGTACCAGACGGCGGAGGAGGCGACCAAAGATATGAAGGACAAATGGCTGCCCGTCAGTGTGATTACACAGAGGGAGAGCCTGGCTGAGCAGTTATCCTGCTCCACCTGGGAAACAGTGGGAGGAAAGAGCAGGCGAGCGACTGGTGAGAAGCGAGAGAAGGATTTCAAGGAGAAACTGAGAGCTTTCAGAAGGCAGTCCTCATCCTCTCCAGAGGAATTATAAGCTCTGACTGTTGTTTTTTAAAGAATAGTAAAGCTAAACGGAACGTGTTAAATTCACCCCAAGATGAGAATACATACAGGCGAGGGACACTGTATAAAGACACATTTTCTGTGGAATGAACAGAGACCTTTTTTCTTGTTTTTTCGAGCGCCATGGTGGGAGAGGCTTTCCCTCACAGCTAGATATTTCATCTAGCTCAGGTCAGGGTCATTTTTTAAAGACTCCAGCCTTGGAATCACCTTTTTTCTTGTTTTTCTTCTTTTCTATTTCGTACCCATGTTTGGGGTTGTTGTTTGTTCAGGGAGTAGATCTTTTAAGTTTTATTTTGTTAACTTTGTTGATACACTTGGAAGTAAATAAGCATGGCTAGTGACAAAGTAAAATTCATTTCATTTAATGTCAATGGGCTGTTGAATCCAATCAAACGTAGTAAAATCTAAATATCTAAAGTGCGAACAGAACAAGCCCATGTGGTTTATTTACAAGAGACCCATTTGACAGACAAAGAGCATATGAAGCTAAAGAGAATGGGTTTTACACATCTGTTTTTTTCTTCATACAAATAAGGCCATAGAAGAGGAGTTGCTATTCTCATTTCAAACAAGCTAAATTTTGAAAAGACATTCGAAATGGGTGATAAAGAGGGCAGATTTATTTTAGTAAGGGGAAAGATGGATGGGAATCCAATTACCCTATTGAATGTCTACGCACCCCCAGGGAGTGATATTAGTTTCTTCCAAAAAATGACCAATATTATGGTAACTGAAACAGAGGGCCTTTTGATCTGTGGAGGCGACTTAAATATACATTTGCGGCCAAAGTTGGACTCATCATGTGGAAAAACCCAGGATAGGAAGTCCCTATATAAGAAAGTAAACACACTCTTTGAGGAGGTGGGCTTAATTGATATATGGCGAGATTTTTTCCCTAACAGAAGGGATTATACTTACTACTCTGCTCCTCACGCTCTGTATACAAGAATAGACTATTTCATAACATTTGGGAAGGATAAACATAAAATACATACTCGTGGAATCGGGACAATAGATCTAAGTGACCATGCACCAGTATACTTATCTGTTGATTTTGACCTGCAATCAAAGAATAATACATGGAAATTGAACTCAAGTCTGCTGAATGATCCGTCCTTTAAGACACAAATTAAATCAGAAATTTCTCTCTTCTTAGAGTTCAATGATACTGGAGAGGTTTCACCTCCCATTCTATGGGATACTTTGAAGGCTGTTTTAAGAGGGAAAATTATAGCAATATCTTCTTTTAAGAAAAAGAATCGGAACAAAAAAGTAGAGTGCCTAAAAAACAAATTAAAGAAACTAGAAGGAAAACATAAATTAGATTTGGCACAGGATACACTGAGAGAAATTAGACATACCAGGAACGAAATTAATAATTTGGCCACAAAAGAAATCGAGAGAAAAACTTAATGTTTCTAAAACAGAAACACTACGAAAGTGGCTCCAAATCTATGAAAGTATTGGCATTGAAATTGAAAAAAAGGATAGCGGAAAATACAATTCATAAAATTAGAGATCCGAGGACAAAAGCGATAAAAAATAAACTAAATGAAATTCAGGAAGCTTTCCAAGTGTTTTACAAAACTTTATATTCTGAAGTTCCAGGTGGGAGTGTGGCCCAAATTGACAGCTTCCTGATTTCTTTAGAATTACCCACTCTAGATGAAAATCAAAATGAAATAATGACTGCGGATGTAACTGAAGAAGAATTAAAAGTTGCAATTGGTAGACTTAAATTAAGCAAATGGCCAGGATCTGATGGCTATACGGCAGAGTGGTACAAGGAATTTAAAACTAATACCTGTTTTACTTCCCACTCTGAACTGGGCTTTAAAAAATGCACAAACTCCACCCAGCTGGAAGGAGGCAATAATCTCAGCCATACCAAAAGAAGGCAAGGACAAAATGGAGTGTGGCTCTTTTAGACCAATCTCTGTTCTTAATGTGGACTATAAATTATTTACTTCTATTATGGCCAAACGATTAGAAGAATTCTTACCGACACTAATACATAATGATCAAACCTGTTTTATACGCCAACGCCAAACACAAGACAATATACGAAAGACACTGCATATTATGGATCACATACAAAGAAATCAAATGGAAGCAATAGTGATGAGCGTAGATGCTGAAAAGTCCTTCGATTCGGTGAACTGGACTTTTCTCTACAGAGTTCTGCATAGACTAGGCTTCTGTGATACAATTATTAAAACCATACAGGCACTATATGACAAACCTACTGCAAGGATCAAAATCAATGGATATTTATCAAATAGTTTTACCCTAGAAAGGGGCACTAGACAGGGCTGTGCATGGTCACCATTACTCTTCACGCTATATTTGGAACCACTAGCTCAGTACATCAGGCAAAATGAAGATATCAAGGGAATCATTATTAAAGGGACGGAATATAAATTGGCTTGTTATGCAGATGACATCTTCATATACTTTGGTCACTCAACACACTCTTTGCCTAAATTGATGCAATCGTTTGAACAGTATGGCCAATTATCGGGGTACAAAATCAATATGAGTAAAACCCAATTACTCTCATATAACTACTACCCACCAAGAGAAATCAAAAACAGTTACCCCTTGACATGGCAAACAGAGTCCTTTAAATACTTAGGCATCAACTTACTAAAAGATCTTACAAAAATATCGGAATACAACTATCCGCCCATACATAAAAAAATAAAGGATGATATAGCAAGATGGAACTTAATTCCCTTCTTTAGCCTTAGTTCAAGAATCGACTCCATTAAAATGACTATATTGCCAAGACTTTTATATTTATTTCAAACTCTGCCAATAGAGATTAACCAAAACCAATTTAACGAGTGGGACAAAATGTTATCCAGGTATATATGGCAAGGTAAAAGACCAAGAGTTCGCCTCAAAACCTTACAGCTGGCTAAACAAAAGGGAGGATGGGGCTTACCTTATCTTAGATATTATTATTTTGCAGCTCAGATGAGAGCAGTGATATGCTGGTGCAACCCGTCATATACGGCTCAATGGAAAAGCATTGAAGAAAAAATACTCTCTCTCTGAATTTATTTGTGCGTACGACAGTTTCTAGGTTTTGGTGTACGCCAAGATTTAGTAGGAAATCCACGCAAGTCTTTGTACATGAGGCCCCTGGTCTCTACAGAAACAGGTGGGAGAAGCACAGAAGAAATGAAGAACTATCTCCAGGACAAAACCAAAGTTGACTGTGGACCAAAAAAAACCATGACAGATACCCGAGCTTGGCCCGAGTAGCAAAGCGACTGCTCTGTATCCCTGCAACATCCACGCCTTCTGAACGCATTTTCTCCATGGCAGGATTTATTGTCAACAAATCCAGAAGCTGTCTCCTTCCAAAGAACGTGGATATGCTTGTGTTTCTCGCACACTACACAATAAAGTGTGGACGGTGGACACTGATTGTACTTCTCTGAGGGAGTAGTAGTGTTTATTTCATTGTTGTTGTATTTACATTATTTCGTTTTGAACAGTAATACCATGTTATAGTTTTTTATTTGAAGTACTTGTGGATTTGGGCATTTGATTTATTTATTTTTGGAACTGACCCTACTTTGTTATTGTTATGCACTTTATTTCGTTTCAGTTTATGACAAAATAACGTACTGGTTCCCTTTTACCGTACACATTTATTTCTATTTATTGGACTTGGGCATTTTTTTTAGCCTGATGCGCAAGTGCGCTGTGCCCACTCATTGTCGGCTTTATTTTTCAGGTAGTACACACTGTATTTCATTTCAGTTTAAAGTTATTGTTCCCTTTTATTATTGTGCACATTTATTTCTAGTATTTTTATAACCTAATTGTGTTGTGCGGCCGGACCCACTGTTTGTAGGCTATTTGTTTTAGAGTTTTATTTTTCAGTATTTCAGTACTACTTCGTTTCTGCACTCATGTTGATGTGGTTTGTTAATAAATGTTTTTTTTTTTCTTAAAGTGGACTTTTGTGTTTGAGTAAAAGTTTTAAGTTAATAGTCTATTTGTGTCTCAGCCGCGAAGCTGCGCTCCTATGTTCAGTTTTGCTCCGTATGAGGATATGCACAGAGCCAAATATATCTAAATATTCCTCAACAGTGTTGTATTATTACTCGTTGACAACTTGACATAGTACATTATTTCCGGATATCACGCTATGGTATTGCACAGATGAACGTAACGCAAAACACTGTCAGAGCCGTCAGACTGTTGAACTCCAGCTGCTGCTGCGTGTCTCCCCCCTAGTAATCACACATCTGAATTTATTTGTGCGTACGACAGGTTCTGGGAGGCCCCAGGTCTTTGGGTTTGCTTTGACCCGTGTTGGAGTCTAATCAGGTTTAGGTGAAACCAAAAAGAATCAAAGTCACATGAAGAGAAAGTTAACAATGAAACATTAACAGTAAATGGCCAAATAAAGACGTTCAAAGCAAGAATCACAAGCAGCTGATGAATCTGCATCATTTAAAACATGAAAAACAACACAGCTGACTCACAAAGTGAGAAGAATGAGAAGAAGATTTGATCAACCATCACTGATTGATGATGTTATTGATCATGTCTGAACTTACTTGGCCTTCCTGCAGTTCCTCACAGCTGGAATCAGTCTCTGTTTTCCCTGGACAGATGTTCTGTAGTTGTTCACGTCCAACTCATCCAGAACCTCCTCAGACATCTGCAGCATGTAGGCCAGAGCTGAACAGTGGATCTCAGAGAGTTCCTGTTCTCTGTTCTTTGACTTCATGAACTCTTGGATCTCCTGATGCACTGATTGGTCGTTCATCTCTGTCAGACAGTGGAAGATGTTGATGCTTCTGTCAGGTGAGATGTTCTTCGTGTTCATTTCCTTCAGGTTCTTGATGATTCTCTGGATGATTTCTGGACTGTTCTGAGTCTGACCCAGCAGACCTCCTAAGAGTCTCTGGTTGGACTCCAGACAGAGTCCATGAAGGAAGCGAACAAACAGGTCCAGGTGACCATTTTCACTTTGAAGTGATTTCTTCATGGCTGCTTTCAGGTAGACATTCAGAGAAGAGTAATCATCATCATCATCATCATAATCTTGTACGAAGAAGTCACGCAGTCGTTCCTCTGTCTTCAATCTGGCATAGTAGACTGCAGCCAGAAACTCCTGAACGCTCAGATGAACAAAGCAGTAGACTGTTTTCTTGAAGATCACACTCTCTCTTCTGAAGATTTCTGTACAAACTCCAGAGTAAACCGAGGCCTCTGTCACACTGAGACCACACCGGTCCAGGTCTTCTTGGTAGAACATGATGTCTCCTTTCTGCAGATGTTCAAAGGCCAGCCTCCCCAGCTTCAGAAGAACGTCCCTGTCGGCCTCCATCAGCTCCTGTGGACTCGTCTCACGTCCTTCCTCGTACTTGTTCTTCTTCCTCTTTGTCTGAACCAGCAGGAAGTGTGAGTACAGGTCTGTCAGGGTCTTGGGCAGCTCTCCTCTCTGCTCTGTGGTCAACATGTGCTCCAGAACTGTAGCACTGATCCAGCAGAAGACTGGGATTTGACACATGATGTGGAGGCTCCTGGACGTCTTGATGTGTGAGATGATTCTGCTGGACAGATCTTCAGTTCTGGATCTCTTCCTGAAGTACTCGTCCTTCTGGTCCTCAGTGAAGCCTCGTACTTCTGTTACCCTGTCAACACATGTAGGAGGGATCTGATTGGCCGCTGCAGGTCGAGAAGTTATCCAGATGAGAGCTGAGGGAAGCAGATTCCCCTGGATGAGGTTGGTCAGCAGCACGTTGACTGATGACCTGTGTGTGACGTCAGAAACCAGAGACCTGCTGTTGAAGTCCAGTGAGAGTCTGCTTTCATCCAGGCCGTCAAAGATGAACAAAGGTTTACAGACAGCGAGCTTCTCTGCTCTGACCTTCTCTAATGTTGGATAGAAAACATGGAGCAGAGTGAGAAGACTGTGCTGCTGATCTCTGATCAGGTTCAGCTCCCTGAACGAAAGCAGAATCAGCAGATTCACATCCTGGTTTTCCAAACCCTCGGCCCAGTCCAGAGTGAACTTCTGCACCGAGAAGGTTTTTCCAACACCAGCGACGCCGTTGGTCAGGACCACTCTGATGCGCCCCTGCTGGTCAGGTAAGGCTTTAAATATGTGGCAGCACTTGATGGGAGTGTCCTGGACCATCTTCTTCTTGGAGGTGGTCTCCAGCTGCATCACCTCATGTTGAGTATTGACCTCTTCACTCTGTCCCTCTGTGATGTAGAGCTCAGTGAAGATCCTGTTCAGGAGGGTTCTACTTCCTCTTCCGTCAATTCCTTCAGTCACATGTTCAAATCTCCTCCTCAGACTGATCTTTTGTTCATCTAGAACCTCCTGCAGACCAACATCTGCTGAAAGACAAGAGACAAAGTCAGACTGAAGAAAGAATCTGAGCAGCTGAGGATTATTTTCATCTTTTTCATTTCACTGTAATGACTTGAATAACTTTATTGTGAAAGACTGAATCATTCTAGAATAACTGAGATGATTGTGAAGGAAAGAGAATCGTCTGCATACAAGAGAACAATGATGATAGAAAAGCAGGAAAATGAGGGTAAACCTTCATTTCTTCAACCTGCAGGGGGCAGCAGAGAGTTAAACTCCATCATCTTCATGATCACATGACTAACATTTTTAACTTTTAAACATTTTTCTCCTGTTTTTCCATTTCTAAAGTCTGCTCGTGCTGATGGGAGCTGCTCTCCTTAAGAGTCTTACCCAGTGGTCCACGTCCTGTCCTGGGTCTTTTCCCACACTGAGGACAGCAGGAGTCTCCTGGTGGACCAGACTGGTCCCAGTATGAGGAGATGCAGCGTCTGCAGAACCAGTGACCACAGCTGGTGGAGACTGGATCCTTCAGGACGTCCTGACAGAGAGGACAGCAGGACGTCTGCTCGTCCACAGGAACAGCAAACTTGTGTCTGTGAAGACATTTCTTTATTACTAACATGTCAGGGACAGGTGGACATGTCCCTGTGAAGACATTTCTTTATTACTAACATGTCAGGGACAGGTGGACATGTGTCTGTGAAGACATTTCTTTATTACTAACATGTCAGGGACAGGTGGACATTTCTCTGTGAAGACACTTCTTTATTACTAACATGTCAGGGACAGGTGGACATGTGTCTGTGAAGACATTTCTTTATTACTAACATGTCAGGGACAGGTGGACATGTGGCTGTGAAGACATTTCTTTATTACTAACATGTCAGGGACAGGTGGACATGTCTCTGTGAAGACATTTCTTTATTACTAACATGTCAGGGACAGGTGGACATGTCTCTGTGAAGACATTTCTTTATTACTAACATGTCAGGGACAGGTGGACATTTCTCTGTGAAGACACTTCTTTATTACTAACATGTCAGGGACAGGTGGACATGTGTCTGTGAAGACATTTCTTTATTACTAACATGTCAGGGACAGGTGGACATGTGGCTGTGAAGACATTTCTTTATTACTAACATGTCAGGGACAGGTGGACATGTCTCTGTGAAGACATTTCTTTATTACTAACATGTCAGGGACAGGTGGAAATGTGTCTGTGAAGACATTTCTTTATTACTAACATGTCAGGGACAGGTGGACATGTGTCTGTGAAGACATTTCTTTATTACTAACATGTCAGGGACAGGTGGACATGTCTCTGTGAAGACATTTCTTTATTACTAACATGTCAGGGACAGGTGGATATGTGTCTGTGAAGACATTTCTTTATTACGAACATGTCAGGGACAGGTGGACATGTCTCTGTGAAGACATTTCTTTATTACTAACATGTCAGGGACAGGTGGACATGTGTCTGTGAGGACATTTCTTTATTACTAACATGTCAGGGACAGGTGGACATGTATGTGGCTGATTCTGATCTGAGACACTTTATTGTCTTACAGGTTTGTCTCACTATGGTGTGTGTGTGTGTCTTTGTGAGGACACAGAGGTTTGGTTTGTGAATCTACACTTTTATGAGTCTGACTCCTTCACAGGACAAACTGTCTCTTACTTTGTCTCTGAGGCTCCAGGTTCATGACTGAAGTCTATAAATTTTCCCATAGACCAGTCACTCTTCACAGACAGACAGCTGGGTCCTGGAGTCTCTGCTCTCTGGTTGTGACGTCTGCAAACAAAAACAGGGTTTTATATATTTTAACCTCTTCTTCCCTGACCCTCTTTTTGGAGTCCCTGCTCAAATTAATAGAGTAAATATCTGCAGTTACAAGCTCTATGTGGATTATATTGGTATCAAAATAAAGATAACACTTGTGAGATTCACTGTAGATGCCACTGTATCAGAGTAAATGCAGATGGAACACAGCATAAATGAAGGATTTTTTTCCCCTCGACTAAAAAAATGTTGCACTTTTAAGTAAATATCACCTTTAAAATATGCAGTATGAGCTTAAAAACACATGGAGGTCATGTAACAACATGTGGACATGAGCTGTGCAAAGTCTGATGCTCCTGAAGTGAAGCAGCGTAAAATGACAGAGGTTTTAGTAAAGAAATGTCTCTGCGTTCTCTCGTTT
Source organism: Microchirus variegatus (assembly GCF_963457635.1). Lineage (NCBI taxonomy): Eukaryota > Metazoa > Chordata > Actinopteri > Pleuronectiformes > Soleidae > Microchirus > Microchirus variegatus. The sequence goes on from NC_139809.1 coordinate 31,033,863, forward strand.
GGCACAGTTTGGCACCATCTGTGCCATTTGAGATATTTTTAGGTACCAAATTATTAAAAAAAACATTTAATTTTATTTACATGTCACTATTGGTCTAAAAATAACTTGTTTTGAATAAAAAAAGAAAACCTCCCTGTGCGGAGCGTAATCACAACTCTGTGACTCTGCAGCATGTTCAGTTACACAGTGCCACAGCAGTGGCTGACATTAGCTAATTTGGGTGATTGACAGCTCATTTTAAACTTCTAAACCAAGAGAATCAGGCCCCAGTCTCCAAATGCATGTCAATCATTTCATTAGCGAGTCAAAAGAACATAAATGCATACAACGCATTTGTGCGGACATGAAAATACCTGAATGCAACACGAGGCTGTTACTTACACATCAGCAGAAAACATAGATAAAAACATTATTTTAATTTATTTTATTTTTAGCATTTGTGTTTAACACACAACCAAGTCTGTTGTTGTATTGTTCTAAGTTTCCTCATAATAACAGTTTTAATGACGGTTGGTCAAACGAATGATCTGCTGCTAAAACACTTCACTGGACAAACTGTCTCTTACTTTGTCTCTGAGGCTCCAGGTTCATGACTGAAGTCTATAAATTTTCCCATAGACCAGTCACTCTTCACAGACAGACAGCTGGGTCCTGGAGTCTCTGCTCTCTGGTTGTGACGTCTGCAAACACAAACAGGGTTTTATATAGTTTAACTTCTTCTTCCCTGACCCTCTTTTTGGAGTCCCTGCTCAAATTAATAGAGTAAATATCTGCAGTTACAAGCTCTATGTGGATTATATTGGTATCAAAATAAAGATAACACTTGTGAGATTCACTGTAGATGCCACTGTATCAGAGTAAATGCAGATGGAACACAGCATAAATGAAGGATTTTTTCCCCTCGCCTCAAAAAATGTTGCACTTTTAAGTAAATATCAGCTTTAAAATATGCAGTAGGAGCTTAAAAACACATGGAGGTCATGTAACAACATGTGGACATGAGCTGTGCAAAGTCTGATGCTCCTGAAGTGAAGCAGAGTAAAATGACAGAGATGTTAGTAAAGAGATGTCTCTGCGTTCTCTCGTTTGGCAGTTTGGCACCATCTGTGCCATTTGAGATATTTTTAGGTACCAAATTATTAAAAAAACATTTAATTTTATTTACATGTCACTATTGGTCTAAAAAGAACTTGTTTTGAATAAAAAAAGAAAACCTCCCTGTGCGGAGCGTAATCACAACTCTGTGACTCTGCAGCATGTTCAGTTACACAGCGCCACAGCAGTGGCTGACATTAGCTAATTTGGGTGATTGACAGCTCATTTTAAACTTCTAAACCAAGAGAATCAGGCCCCAGTCTCCAAATGCATGTCAATCATTTCATTAGCGAGTCAAAAGAACATAAATGCATACAACGCATTTGTGCGGACATGAAAATACCTGAACGCAACACGAGGCTGTTACTTACACATCAGCAGAAAACATAGATAAAAACATTATTTTCATTTATTTTATTTTTAGCATTTGTGTTTAACACACAACCAAGTCTGTTGTTGTCTTGTTCTAAGTTTCCTCATAATAACAGTTTTTATGACGGTTGGTCAAACGAATGATCTGCTGCTAAAACACTTCACTGGACAAACTGTCTCTTACTTTGTCTCTGAGGCTCCAGGTTCATGACTGAAGTCTATAAATTTTCCCATAGACCAGTCACTCTTCACAGACAGACAGCTGGGTCCTGGAGTCTCTGCTCTCTGGTTGTGACGTCTGCAAAAACAAACAGGGTTTTATATAGTTTAACCTCTTCTTCCCTGACCCTCTTTTCGGAGTCCCTGCTCAAAAATGACATGCCCAAATTAATATCTGCAGTTACAAGCTCTATGTGGATTATATTGGTATCAAAATAAAGATAACACTTGTGAGATTCACTGTAGATGCCACTGTGTCAGAGTAAATGCAGATGGAACAAAGCATAAATGAAGGATTTTTTTCCCCTCGCCTCAAAAAATGTTGCACTTTTAAGTAAATATCAGCTTTAAAATATGCAGTAGGAGCTTAAAAACACATGGAGGTCATGTAACAACACGTGGACATGAGCTGTGCAAAGTCTGATGCTCCTGAAGTGAAGCAGAGTAAAATGACAGAGGTGTTAGTAAAGAGATGTCTCTGCGTTCTCTCGTTTGGCACAGTTTGGCACCATCTGTGCCATTTGAGATTTTTTTAGGTACCAAATTATTAAAAAAACATTTAATTTTATTTACATGTCACTATTGGTCTAAAAAGAACTTGTTTTGAATAAAAAAAGAAAACCTCCCTGTGCGGAGCGTAATCACAACTCTGTGACTCTGCAGCATGTTCAGTTACACAGTGCCACAGCAGTGGCTGACATTAGCTAATTTGGGTGATTGACAGCTCATTTTAAACTTCTAAACCAATAGAATCAGACCCCAGTCTCCAAATGCATGTCAATCATTTCATTAGCGAGTCAAAAGAACATAAATGCATACGACGCATTTGTGCGGACATGAAAATACCTGAACGCAACACAAGGCTGTTACTTACGCATCAGCAGAAAACATGGTCATAAAACATTATTTTCATTTATTTTATTTTTAGCATTTGTGTTTAACCACAACCAAGTCTGTTGTTGTATTGTTCTAAGTTTTCTCATAATAACAGTTTTATGATGGTTGGTCAAACAGCTGAATGATCTGCTGCTAAAACACTTCACTGGACAAACTGTCTCTTACTTTGTCTCTGAGGCTCCAGGTTCATGACTGAAGTTTATAAATTTTCCCAGAGACTCATTACTCTTCACAGACAGACAGCTGGGTCCTGGAGTCTCTGCTCTCTGGTTGTGACGTCTGCAAAAACAAACAGGGTTTTATATAGTTTAACTTCTTCTTCCCTGACCCTCTTTTTGGAGTCCCTGCTCAAAAATGACATGCCCAAATTAATAGAGTAAACATCTGCAGTTACAAGCTCTATGTGGATTATATTGGTATCAAAATAAAGATAACACTTGTGAGATTCACTGTAGATGCCACTGTATCAGAGTAAATGCAGATGGAACACAGCATAAATGAAGGATTTTTTTTCCCCTCGCCTCAAAAAATGTTGCACTTTTAAGTAAATATCAGCTTTAAAATATGCAGTAGGAGCTTAAAAACACATGGAGGTCATGTAACAACACGTGGACATGAGCTGTGCAAAGTCTGATGCTCCTGAAGTGAAGCAGAGTAAAATGACAGAGGTGTTAGTAAAGAGATGTCTCTGCGTTCTCTCGTTTGGCACAGTTTGGCACCATCTGTGCCATTTGAGATATTTTTAGGTACCAAATTATTAAAAAAACATTTAATTTTATTTACATGTCACTATTGGTCTAAAAAGAACTTGTTTTGAATAAAAAAAGAAAACCTCCCTGTGCGGAGCGTAATCACAACTCTGTGACTCTGCAGCATGTTCAGTTACACAGCGCCACAGCAGTGGCTGACATTAGCTAATTTGGGTGATTGAGAGCTAATTTTAAACTTCTAAACCAATAGAATCAGGCCCCAGTCTCCAAATGCATGTCAATCATTTCATTAGCGAGTCAAAAGAACATAAATGCATACAACGCATTTTTGCGGACATGAAAATACCTGAACGCAACACGAGGCTGTTACTTACACATCAGCAGAAAACATGGTCATAAAACATTATTTTCATTTATTTTATTTTTAGCATTTGTGTTTAACACACAACCAAGTCTGTTGTCTTGTTCTAAGCTTCCTCATAATAACAGTTTTATGATGGTTGGTCAAACAGCTGAATGATCTACTGCTAAAACACTTCACTGGACAAACTGTCTCTTACTTTGTCTCTGAGGCTCCAGGTTCATGACTGAAGTCTATAAATTTTCCCATAGACTTATCACTCTTCACAGACAGACAGCTGGGTCCTGGAGTCTCTGCTCTCTGGTTGTGACGTCTGCAAACACAAACAGGGTTTTATATAGTTTAACTTCTTCTTCCCTGACCCTCTTTTTGGAGTCCCTGCTCAAAAATGACATGCCCAAATTAATAGAGTAAACATCTGCAGTTACAAGCTCTATGTGGATTATCTTGGTATCAAAATAAAGAGAACACTTGTGAGAATCACTGTTAATGTCACTGTGTCAGAGTAAATGCAGATGGAACACAGCATAAATGAAGGATTTTCCCCCCCACGCCTAAAAAAATATTCAATTTTAAATTAAATATCACCTTTAAAATATGCAGTAGGAACTTAAAATAATAAAAGCATAATAACAGTTTTTATGACGGTTGGTCAAACAGCTGAATGATCTGCTGCTAACACACTTCACTGGACAAACTGTCTCTTACTTTGTCTCTGAGGCTCCAGGTGTTTCCATAGTTACTGGTCAGTCTTCACAGACAGACAGCTGGGTCCTGGAGTCTCTGCTCTGTCCTCGTCTTCCTCCACACAATCACTCATCTGCTGGACTTCAGTCATTCTGAGAGAGAAACAGACAGTGAGCTGACACTGACAGACACTGACAGAGCTCATTTGAGCAAAATAACTTGTTTTATAATGTCAACTGTAAACCTAATATATATAAAAAGCCCTTTTTCTCTTTGTTGTTGTCATTAGTTTGTGTCAATGAGCTCCTCACTTACTTCTCACTGCTCCACTGAAAGCATCATATTTAAAGCACTTTAAAGAGTTCCCTCTCAAACTCTGCAGTGGAAAATCTCCTTCATGTTTCCTGGAGGACGTCTGATGTGGATCTGTGTTCAGTCCAGTGACCAATCACACCAGAGGAAACTGGAAGACAACAGGAGTTTTCTGTTAGAGAAGGTGTTTGATGAAATCTGCACTTCATGTTACTGATATATGTGTGTGCTTTAGCAGCCTATGGCCAGTAGATGGTGCTCTGCTCCTCTGCTTGTGTGTTATTGAAGGACTGTTGCCTGCATTAAAGTCAGCTGAATGTTAGATAAAGTGTCATGTGTTGATATCCAGAGATCTCACAAACACATGAGCCTCTGACTTTATCACATACACTTCTGATGCTTCAGCAAATCCTGCCTTTATTTACATTTTCCATGTGTTCATTTGAAGATTAGAAAATGTCACGCAGTAAAAGTACTTCATGCTACTTGTGCATGAAGTAAATAAAGTACTTTGCCTAATAAAATTTAAACCATCAACTATGAACACAAATAGTGGATTTTATCCCACACAAAAGTCAGAATCTTGTTCAGTTTACCGAAATTTGACACTGGATTACTCCAAAAGTACATAGTAAAAGTACTTAATACTGTTTGTGCATGAAGTACAAAAAGTACTAAGTACAATTAAATTTAAATATAAACTACGAATGAAAATTGTGGGTTTTAAACTACTCCAAATACAGACGTGTGAACTTTGACCCTGGATTACTTACAAAAGTACACAGTAAAAGTGTACTACTACTACTTGTGAATGAAGTACTTAAAACTTCCGAAATGATTTATCATTATTTATTCATTTATTTTCAATTAAATAAAATAAATTTTACTAATGCGTTTAATTTGACATCATTATTTCATTTTTAATCAAAATGATTATTTATAATCGTTTGGATTATTAAATCTAATGTATTTTAACATGTTCGCGTTGGACGGGAGTTTATTTTGAAAACCGGAAATGGACTGCTTGGTTTGGAGCGTTTGAGTAAAATTGACAAAATGGCGCACTTCACATTTAGGAAAAACAAATGACGACAGACTTGAGTTACGATTCTAATCTCTAATCAGGATTACGCAGTGTTTGACTTTGTTACTGTACTTAAGTACAACATCCACGTATCTGTACTTTACTTTGTTATTTCTGGTAACATTTACTTCGAGTCATAAGAAAATGACTTCTGATATTGAAGTACAGTAAATGTCACATACTTTAAGAGTTTTACTCGAGTCATTTTATAAAAAAGTGACTAAAAACTTCTACCAACGTCATTTTCTGGTCACATACGTGTACTTTTACTCAAGTATCACTGTAAGGTACTTCACACGCACTAAATGATCAAATATAATCATATATTATGATTATAGTCACGTCAACACTCACCTTTGTGTCTTCGTGCTGCGCAGTTAAAATGGCGACTGAAGAAAAGTCACAGAATAGTTTCACTTTCACTGCTCCACCCTCCTCTGGACTGACAGACAGCTGTCCTCTCAACTTCATCATACATTCATTGTCTGCACATTTCTGTAAATCAGGAAGCTCGTTTTCTCCTCCCGTTTTAACAGTTAAGAGCCACCAAACTCCGTTATAAAGTGATTTAAAAAATCTCAAATAACAATAGAATTTAAGACCAACACGAATTATAAAAGGTTGACTGACACATCACTGTTTCTACACATCATAAATTCAGCTTTGGTCAAAATAAACACTTCATTCACTAAATAAACGACTTCTAAATCACGACTTTTTCTAACGGAATCAGGTGGTTTTAGTAAGTGCGTCACAGGCTTTTTTTTTTTTTTTATCAAAACGATGGAAAACATGATTCTACTTTACAACTGAACGGTTTAAATACACCTAGAATGCGTAAAATAATGTGGAATTCAAGTCACCATCATTGTTTTAACGTTAAAAACTAAATTAATGTACTTACTTTGGACTCTTTGCTGTTGTTCGCTCTAAAAATTGCTGTCTCATTTTCGACCGTCGGCGCTTCCGGGTTTATTTCCGGGTTGAGCCCATAGAGCACGCGCAGTAGTGTGACTCCCATGATGCCTCTCGAGCACTCGCTCGTACTCCCGGCTCTCGTCGGTGCTGTCGCTAAATAAACCAAACCCCATGTGTTAAAATAGAGATTTTAGAAACTTCCTGACTAAATGTTGGAGTTTAACTCACATTCTCTGTGATTTTAGGTCTTTTATAAATTATCTAAAGTTCGGCATTGTTCTGGGATTTGCTGAGGCAGATTTTCTGACAGTTTAATCACTGAACTTGTACACTGTTGAACCACACTACACTGACTCGGTGAACGAATCACGTCACGTGACGTATTAGAATACTCACGTACTGTTTCCTCACAGTGAGAACAACATTATTTGTGCTTTTGTTGTGTTTTAAAAAGTTCGCCTCTTACAAAAAATGATGAAAAAAAAACATAACAAATGACCACTAAACTTAAAAAAAATTATAATAATAAACCAAAATATCAAATAGTTAATACAATATATGAAATGGATGCCAGAATCAGTTTAAAGATGATGTTTGTTTTCATTGTTCTAATGCTGGAGCAATGCATGCTGGGAATCTGGGTATGCCTTTAAGTTGATTTCCACTACAACTGATCACCTTTTTTTTTTTACTGAAATACAAAGGGTGAGAAAAGTTGAGTTGATGTCACTTGTTTACACTGGTTGTAGATCTGGCTCCTCCCACACACACTGGGTGTAGATTTGGCTCCTCCCACACACACTGAGAAGAGATTTGGCCCCTCCCACACACACTGAGAAGAGATTTGGCTCCTCCCACACACACTGGGTGAAGATTTGGCTCCTCCCACACACACTGGGTGTAGATTTGGCCCCTCCCACACACACTGGGTGTAGATTTGGCTCCTCCCACACAGACTGGGTGTAGATTTGGATTTGGATACCCCCACACACACTGGGTGAAGATTTGGCTCCTCCCACACACACTGGGTGTAGATTTGGATGTGGATGTCAGGATGGGCAGCGAAGGATCGCCGAGGCCTGAGAGACCGGAAGGCGGTGATGCTGGACCTGGACCTGGACCTGGACCTGGACCTGGACCTGGACCTGGACCTGGACCTGGACCTGGACCTGGACCTGGACCTGCTCGAGCCGTCACACCTGCAGGACGGAGCGACGACACTCTGCAGGTAAATATTAAATATTTTTCGGTACGCTAACTGGACAAGTGACCAGACAGGTGACCTGACAGGTGACCGGAAAGGTACGCTAACTGGACAGGTGACCAGACAGGTACGCTGACTGGACAGGTGACCAGACGGGTATGCTGACTGGACAGGTGACCAGACAGGTACGCTGACTGGACAGGTGACCAGACGGGTACGCTGACTGGACAGGTGACTGGACAGGTGACCAGACCGGTGACCACACAGGTGAGCTAACTGGCCAGGTACACTGACCGGACAGGTACGCTAACCGGACAGGTACGCTGACCAGACAGGTACGCTAACTGGACAGGCGACTGGACAAGTGACCGGACAGGTACGCTGACAGGTGGCCGGACAGGTAAGCTGACCGGGCAGGTACGCTAACTGGACAGGTGACTGCACATGTGACCGGACAGGTACACTGACAGGTGGCCGGACAGGTACAATAACTGGACAGGTGACCAGAGATATGCCATCTACCCAGGTGCACTGACCGGACAGGTATGCCGACCTGACAGTTGACCAGACACACCGGTGACCGGACAAAACGAAAAACATTAAAGAGAAGTGACGCGACATCAGTGTTTGAGAGCATGTTTCTGTGAGCGTGGCTCGAGCAGATGTTGACGTTTGTTTGTCCCTCAGGTGTTCAGCGCTCTGAGGAACAACGCTCTCCACGTCCCGTTCAGGAACTCTTAACTCACACACCTGCTGCAGCCCTGTCTCAGCGGAGACGCCAAGGTACAGTGACACCTGAAGAGGGCGCCGCTGACGTCCTGCTAACAGTAACAAGTGACCTCAAAAATAAAGAGAGAGAGGAAATCAGTTTCACTTTTTCACCAGAGGGTTCGAGTGTCTGCTGTGGTTCGCAGCATTAGCTTAAGCTGGTCTGTATGTAGCTGCTCTTAGTTGCTATAGCTAGTAGTAGCTATACTAGTCTCTAGTAAAAAGGTTTTTAAGAACTCATTATTTGTTTCATTGCGTCCTCCTCTGCTCCATCTGCAGTGCTGCGTGTTCGTCAACGCCAGTCCGGACGCGAGGGACGCCGCGGAGACGCTGAGCGCGCTGCAGTTCGGCTCCAGCATCCGCCAAGTTTCACTGGGCAAAGCGACGCAGAACATCTCACCGGCGAAGAACAAGACCACGAACAAGGCGACGACAAACTGAGGCTCCAGCAGGTTTTTATTCACTTCAGTGAGATTTAGAAGAAGATTTTCTTTTCTGCTCGAGTCTGCGTGATTTACTGAATCCACCAGAGAAGAGTATTCATTTACTGTAAGGAATAAAGTTCACATTCACAACATGAAAGTTCGGAGTCTCTTTAAAGTGCACAGTCATGACGTTCTGTCCGTGGCCTCAGCTGCAGGAGCTCCTGTTCCTCAGCAGCTGGTTGAGGACGCTGCTCTGTTTCAGCGCTCGGAGGTTGGAGACGTCCTCCGCGATCACGGGGACGTCCTCGCCGCGTCCGTCTCCGTCGCTGTCGGATAGCGTGCACAGGAGGGCGTCGTTCTCGTACGTGGGGAAGTAATACCTGAGGGGGGAAAAGACGGCACATCCGCGATTTAGACTCACGCGATGTGAAACCAGAGTGTGCTGCACGGACAAAGATATTTTTTTCTACTTCTTCCCTCTGTCGACGACAAACAGTCCTACCCATAATGCACCAGGAGGCAAACAAACCCGCCTTTACGTTGCCGCGTTAACATTAGCCTCCGTACACATTTAGCCCTTAAACACCATGCTCTGTGCTGGACGTACTGTGGTTGGTCCCAGGTGGACACGTCCGGCAGCTTCATCACGTGACCTTCAGCCTGGACGTGACGCAGCACGTCGGCTCTGGCGTGGAACTTCTCCTGGCAGCCGTAGCAGCGGTTCTGGTGGATCTGCCTCCGGATGAAGTTCACCAGTTTGACCTGCTGGTAGAAGCCGAGGTCTGAGGAGAGACGGAGACGGTAAGAGCTTGTTGTTTTTTGAGCTTCTGACACGTGGTCAGCGTCTTTTGTGTCACCTCGTAAACCGCTTTATACTTCATAAAATCATAAAAGACGACTTTATCTCAACAGAAAACTGAAGTTTGTAAACCGCTCACTCTCCCACACCAAAGCCCATAGAGAAAACCAGTGATTTTAGCTCACAGGGACACAGGAGCTCCTGGTCCTCTGCTGCCTCGTGTGTCACTTTGTGTCACAAGTAAAAATTAAAACACAGAATTCACAAAATAATACATTTGTACTTCGTGATGGAGGCAGCAGTGGATCAACAACTCCTGTGAACTCCTGTGTTGCTGTGATGTTAAAATCACTGGTTTTCTCTATGGGCTTTGGTATGGGAGAGTGAGTGGTTAACAAACTTCAGTTTCCTGTTGGAAAACCTAATACAATCTATGCCAATTGAAGTCTGTGATATCTTAAGAACGTGTTCACATCTTTATCTTCACTGTTAGACAGACTTTTCAACAGGAAACTGACGTTTGTAAACCACTCACTCTCCCTGTACCAAAGCCCATAGAGAAAACCAGTGATTTTAACATCACAGCAACACAGGAGTTCACAGGAGTTGTTGATCCACTGCTGCCTCCATCACTGACTTACAATGACTGATTTTGTAAAATTCGGCTTTTAAAATCCTTTGTTCAGATTGACCTCAGTGACACAAAGTGACCACACGAGGCAGCAGTAGACCAGCAGCTCCTGTGTCCCTGTGAGCTAAAATCACTGGTTTTCTCTATGGGCTTTGATGTGGGAGAGTGAGTGGTTTACAAACTTCAGGTTCCTGTTATAAAAGTCTGGAAAATGTTCTTAAGATATCGTAGAAACTTAAACTGATGCAGATTTGATTAGATTTGACGTTCATTAAGTCGCTGAAAAGTGTTTTTTTCCAGCTCTGACTGTGTCTGTACGTCATATAACCACAAAAACCTTTAAACCTTTAAAGCTCAGACAGGTTTTGTTGGTCACAGCAGTCACAGAAATGTGATCGGTTGAGGATTTGTGGTTTTTTTCTCGAGGTGTTGTTGTTGTTGTTGTGAGCGAGTCATCAAACATCAAGGTTCAGGACTTACTGAGGTCTGTCCTCAGCTTGTGGAGATCAAAGTCATGAACTGCCTGGAAGAAAAAAAGAGAAGAAAAAGACGATTAAGAATCGAAGAAGAAAGTCGTCTTTAGCGCTCTTTGTCAAGTGTTATACTAGCAAACCTGTTGGTGGCGCTAGAGGAGCATAAACCCGGGGGAAAAAAAATGCAAACTTCATGTTGTTCACGCTGCTTCTAGGGGTGGGAATCTTTTACGATCTACACAGGTACGCCGGTTATTTGTTAGCGCTGCTCTTTACCTTTAATAAACAGACCGCTCCAGTTCCACTGTAGGCTAATGCCAACCGGCGCTAAACGGAGCTAATGCAGCTAACTGGTAAACCGTGCCTGGACTCCGGTGTCGCAGCACGTAAAACAATACGTCATTCGCGTCTTTTTCCGGTCAGTCGTCATGGAAACGTGTCGCGCGTTAATTAGAAAATAAACGACACTTTACGCCCCATATCTGCGCGATTGATAGCTAGCATAAGTACGCGGTTATCACGGTTTACGAAAAAACCTACCAAATAACGAAAAACTAAAAGCTTTTTTAGTTTTTAGGTACGCTGCTTATTTGTTTTCCTTTAATAAACAGACCGGCTCCAGTTCCACTGTAGGCTAACGCTAACGGCGCTAACGGAGCTAACTGGTAAAACGGTGCCGTGGCACGTAAACATGACACCGTTAACGTGCTCAGCACTACTCTTTATTAGAAAAAAAAGAAAGATTCTGGGACATTTTATATGGATTCTGAATCGTAGTAAATAAGAATCGCGATTCTTCTGTGAACGGATTTTTTGGCACCGCGCTAGCTGCTAGCCGCTAGCCGCTGCGTTTTTGATGGAAGCTGAGTTTACATCGACGATCGTGATGTCGCATCGCAAACGGAGGTAATGTGTGAACATTACCGGGCGGGACCAGGTGGAGAGGGGGGCGGGGCTAAAACGGACACACACACTCAAGTGTAACAGTAGTGTGTACCTTCATGTGTGTGTAGATCTGCTCCATGGTCTCTGACTGATGATCACAGAACAGACACACAGCAGACACTGGATGAGCCTGCCAGTCCGACCAATCGCTGTGGACGACACACAAACACGCACACACACGCACACACACACACACACACACACACACACACACACACTGAAGATGAAGAGACCAGCAGCAGGACCAGGACCTGGACTCTGGATCCTGATACTCACTCGTCCTCGTCCACCAGCTCTCGGTCGTCTTCGCTCTGCACCTCCTCCCACGTCTTCCCCAGCTCCTGACGCCACACACACACACACAACAAATGTGTAAACAACAACAATAAAGGCACACATCAGTAACTGGTTTTCCTTCTCGTTACCAGGTAGTTGATGACGTAGAATCTGTCGTATTGGCGGTTGTTGGCGTTGATGCGTCTGTGCGCTTTCTTCCTCATGTGGTCCTTCAGCACGGTCTTATCTCGAAACGTCTTCTCGCAGTACAAACACTGCAGACTGACGACGGGAGACGAAAACACGGCGTCTTCATGAGCACCGTGTTCAAACACATTAAACATGTTCACAATCAACGGCTCTCACTTGTCCACTTTGCTCTGCAGAGTGTCCAGGAACTCGTCGCAGAAGACGATGTTGTCCGGCAGCCCGATGCTGAAGGAATGTTCTCTGGCCATGTGGTTCAGCAGAGACGACCTGGAAACATCAGAGTTTCACGCCAAAGCCCAGAGAGAAAATCTGTGATTTAAGCTCGAAGGTCTGAACAAAGGTTTGCAAACCTGTTTCCAAAGGTAAGCTACAATTGGCATTAGCGTCGGGCTAACATAATACAAACACTGTGCAACCTCATTAGGCACAGGGCAAATGTTTTCATTTTCAATTAGCATTAGCGTAGCTAGATGTTGTGACTGTCAGCCACGCTGATGGAGCATGGAAATGATCCATTTGCTGTGATGCACTTTGACAGTGAGCTGACTTTAGTCTCGAAAACAAAAAGTATCTCAGAATGACTTGAAATTTACCATCACAATAGTCTGCATCACCCTGAACAAAGACCTGTTGAAAATATTTGCAAACCTCTTAAGGAATAATTTTTACGAATTTTTGAAATTCATGAAATAATCAATTTTTCCCTGATGCACTTTGACAGTGAGCTTTCTTCTCGAAAACAAAAAGTATCTCGGAATGACTTGAAATTTACCATCATAATAGTCGGCATCGCCCTGAACAAGGATCTGTTGCAAATATTTGCAAACCTCTTAAGGAATTATTTTTATGAATTTTTGAAATTCATGAAATAATCCATTGGCCCTGATGCACTTTGACAGTGAGCTGACTTTCTTCAAAAAAAACATTAGGCACATTTGCATTGTGCCTGATGAGGTTGCACAGTGTTTGTATTATGTTAGCCTTTAAGTTCCTTATCATTCATTACCATAACTTAAAAATCTTCTTCAGCTCCCACTATAGGAATATAACCTTCCTCTGGGCACTGCACTAGTACTTAATCAAATCAACATTAAAACAAGTCTAGGATATCTTAAGAACATGTCCACATCTTTATCTTCACTGTTAGACAGACTTTACAAACAGGAAACTGAAGTTCATAAACCACTCACTCTCCTACACCAAAGCCCATAGAGAAAATAGAGAGAACAAGAGTTCACAGGAGTTGTTGATCCACTGCTGCCTCCATCACTAAGTTCAAATGTCTGATTTTGTCAATTCAGTGTTTGAAATCCTTTGTTCAGATTTAACTCAGTGACACAAAGTGACCACACGAGGCAGCTTTAGACCAGCACCTCCTGTGTCCCTGTGAGCTAAAATCACTGAGTTTCTCTTTGGGGTTTGGTGTGGGAGAGTGAGTGGTTTCCACACTTTAAACTTTTGGGAAACCAAACGAGTTCCTGTTCAGTTTGCTGTTTGAAAAAGTCTGTGGAACAGTGAGAACATGATGATGACTGTGTTTGTGTGCACCTGTTTCCAGTGAACTCGTCGCTGCAGAACATGCAGAGACGCTGGAAGCTGCCGTCGTCTCTCTCCTGCTGCTGCTGCTCCAGCACCTCCTCCTGCAGCCACACAACACAATAGAGAAGTAAAAGCCTCCTCCTGCAGCCACACAACACAACAGAGAAGTAAAAGCCTCCTCCTCCCTTTTCTTCTGCGTTGTTTCTCCGTCTTGGACTCACCAGTCGTTTCTGCTGGAGGTTTTCTCGCAGCAGTCGGTCCTCTGGAAGAGCGTCACACAGCAGGAAGTAGTCCTCCTGTTTCTCTGTCACGACAACAGACAAGACTGAGTCAGGTTAAGAGTCTTAATTTGTCTTCACAGTTTCTACATCTAAAATGAAACCAGACACATGTTTACTTCTCCAGTGTGGAGTTCTAGCACGGCTCCACATGGCTCTTCCAAAATCTATTTATAATCCCAAAATTGACTTATAGTTCCAAAATGTATTTATAATCCCAAAATCTATTTATAAACCCAAAATCTCATAATTCCAAAATCTATTTATAATCCCAAAATTTATTTATAATCCCAAAATTGATTTATAATTCCAAAATCTACTCATAATCCCAAAATGTATTTATAATTTCAAAATCTACTCATAATCACAGAATCTACTTATAATTCCAAAATATATTTATAATCCCAAAAATATATTATAATTCCAAAATCTATTTATAATCCCAAAATTGCTTTATAATCCCAAAAATATATTATAATCCCAAAATTGATTTACAGTTCCAAAATGTATTTATAATCGCAAAATGTATTTCTAATTCCAAAATCTACTCATAATCCCAAAATCAATTTATAATCCTAAAATGTACTTATAGTTCCAAAATGTATTTATAATCCCAAAATCTATTTATAAGTTCAAAATGTACTTAGAGTTACAAAATCTACTTATAATTCCAAAATATATTTATAATCCTAAAATTAATTTATAGTTCCAAATTGTATTTATAATCCCAAAATCTATTTATAATCCCAAAATGTACTTATAGTTCCAAAATGTATTTATAATCCCAACATGTATTTATACTTCCAAAATCTACTGATAATCCCAAAATCTAAATCTATATTATAATCCCCAAATCTACTCATAATTCCAAAATGTACTCAGAGTTCCAAAATGTATTTATAATCCCAAAATCTATTTATAATCCCACAGTCTCGTGTACTGAACAAATCACTTTAATGATTCACTTTCACAAAAAACAACTACTTAAGAGTCACTTGTTTGTGTGTTGACTGTGTTGTGATGATGACTCCGCCCACATTGAGGAGCAGCTGCAGCTCTGAGCAGGAACTCACCGGCCGGGCCTCTGGAGTTGGTTCTGATGACGCTGCAGAAGTCTGTGACGGGCTGCTCCATGAATCTGCCTTTCCAGTACAACAAGTACCTGATTGGACCACAGGAAACGGACACACGGTCACATGACTGAGGTCACATGGTCGCTCAGTCACATGACTGAAACAACACGGCTCCTGTAACAATGTTTCTAACGTCACTTAGCAACAGGTGTGTTGGGAGTCAGAGTTTGGTGTTAAGGTTTTAACGGATTGTCTTTGTATTTTAACGGGTAAATTAAAATCCAAAGGAAGAAAATGCAAAGAAGCGGGCTGAGAGCTGAGCGAGTGAGGGGGCGTGGCCTGGAAGTGAAATCTGACACTCATTTGCTCACAACGAGCTTCGAGCTTGGGTTTCAAATAAAGGGGAGGAGTCTTGGACAACGAGCCTTGTCCCGATCGGACAAGAAGTTGATGAAAGAATGTTACAAAGACACGGGAGTGGACTCCAAGTGGACTTGGAAACGGTTTAACCCAAACAAATTCCCCTAGTTTTACAAAAGAAAACATTACATATGTGACCAAATCTTTAATAAAATGTTTTTGTGTCAGAAAAACTTACAGATGTCAGAAGAACACGAATTATGTGAACGAAAAAACATGGAACTTGTCGTGTTTTGGGGTGACGCTTTTGTAACAAAAACATTTTACTGAGCGCAAAAAAGTGTTTTAAAACAAAGACATTTTTGTTATTTTACAAAAAATATGACAAAAAATTCATTATGTGACAACAAAAATCAAGCAACTTGTAGTAGTTTAGTTTTAGTCGTGTGGTTTTGGGGGCGGAGCAGACAAAGTTGTTGCTGTAATTTTAGCAAAACGTTACATTACGAAACATAAAAAATTTACTGACATTTTTGTTATTTTACAAAAAAAATTATGACAAAAAAAGGAATTATGTGACAAAAAAACAAACACGCAACTTGTAGTAGTTTAGTTTTAGTCGTGTAGTTTTGGGGGCGGAGCAGACAAAGTTGTTTCTGTTATTTTAGCAAAACATTACGTACCTAAAAAAACGAGACAAAATGTTTCATTGTAACAAAAACATGTCACGAACGGAAAAAAAAACTTTTTTAAAAATATAACAAAAAACCCAACTTGAAGTGTTTTGGGGGCGGAGCAGACCAATCAATTTACGTAATTTTACAACAAAAAAAACTTTACTATCGTTCCTAAAAAAATGTACGTAACAAAAACCTTTTACCGACACCAATGTAATGTATTTTTATTTTATAAAAAAAATATGACATAGCAGGAATATACACAAGTTCCAGTGTTTTGGGGGCGGAGCAGACAAGCACTTATCTGTAATTTTACTAAAAAAAAGAAACGTTTTTGTGTCACGAAAAAAGTGCGTAAAATATGCGCTAATCTCCGACATTTAGCAAAGGAAATGTCTCAAATCTGCTGGATTTAGAGACAGCACTGCTGTAAAAATCGTGGATTCAGTTCAGTGACTGTCTTCATTGTTTGTTTTCTTTTCCTCATCAACAACAACAACAACAACAACAACAACAGCAACAACAACAGTGTTTAGACAGGTGAAATGTAACAACACCTTCGGTTTTAAAACCTTACTTTGGCAGATCTGCGACCAGCTTGACGTCGGCGATGACCAGCTTGTGCTGCTGCAGCAGGTGTTTGAGGAGAACGTCTCTCTGTGGAAGAGGAGTCGACTCGGAGCAGAACAGACACAGGAGAACCTGGGAGGAGGAGGAGGAGGAGGAGGAGCAGCAGGAGTCTCTGAGTCGACTCTGAGCCGCCGAGTCGAGGAGCGACGGCTGCTCCGGGAAACACAGCGGCTCCAGGATGCTGTCCTGACCTGAGGGAAGCAGACATCTGTGAGTTTAAGTAAAAAACTAAGAATATGCAGCTATATTTAACCCTGTCTGATGTTAATTCACAATATTTATGTGATACAATTTTTAAAAATCTGATACAAAGTCTTCAAATGTCTCCAAAACTCAAAAATTGTTTCCCAACCCCGGTCCTCAGGGAATTCCCTGCCATGTTTTACATGTTACCCTGCTCCAACACACCTGATGAAAGATGAAACATTACATTTTTGAAAAATTTAAAAAAAATTGACAAAAGCTGAAACTTAAGCTTAAATATATTTTTTTTACAGAAATCTGAACATTTAATTATTTCATTTTTTTTAAATAAAAGTTGAAACATTACATTATACGATTTTCTTTTTCAAAAGTTGAAACATTAAATTATTTGGAAAAAGATTTGACAAAAGTGGAAACATTAAATTATTTCTTTTTTTAACAAAGGTTGAAACATTAAATTATTATTCTTTTTTCTACAAAAATTGAAACATTAAATTATTATTTTGTTTGTAAACAAAAGCTGAAGCATTCAATTATTTGGGGAAAAAATTGACAAAAGTTGAAAGATTTAAAATATTTGAATTTTTTTTTGTTTTACAAAAGTTGAAACATTAAATTATTAAAAAAATAAATAAATGGACTAAAATTGGTGATCATTCTACTGCAGAGCTTGACGACGAGCTGACCTTTTAGTTTAATCAGGTGTTTTTGGAGCAGAGTAACATGTAAAACATGGCAGGACAGTGATCCCTGAGGACCAGGGTTAGAAAACACCATGAAATAAAACTCTCTATACTCTATTTTTTTCATTTATTTATAATTAATCTAAAAAAATGTCAGAAAATGTTGCTTGGTGTTTGTCAAACCTGGAAATGATGATGTTCTCAAATGTCTTTGTTCAGTTCAGAGCTCCAACAATCATTCAATGACTAAATTAAACTATTTTGTGAATCAATGAATCGCTTTGAGGTTTCTGTGTTTTCTCATTTTTCTGATATCTTCAAAACGGAATCATTTTTAGTTTGTGGACAAAAATAAAAACAAGACATTTGAGAACATCATCATCATCATCATCATCATTTGCAGGTTTGACTTTTTCTGACATCACGGACCAAACCGGTACTCGATTAATCGATAAAATAATCGACGTGTGAATCGATTATTAAAATATTCATTAGTTGCAAAACCAAATTCAGTTTTTATGATTTATTTTTTTAAATATTGAGCAAAGAAACCAGAAGAACATTCACATTTAAGAAGCTGAAAAACCACAACGTGTTTAGCTATTTATTATTATTATTGTTGTTGTTGTTATTTAAGAGGTATCCTCGGTAACTTCTGCAGTGATATCGTTATCGTTATCCCTGATAATCACACATTTTAATAACAAACCTGAAGTCACAAACAACACAAAAAGAGTAAAGTCCGACTAACAACACTGAGCACAATGACGCACCAACACTACAAACATATAGATTTAAATCACTATGTTTTATTGTTTAATGTAAACAGTCATTTAATTTGAGTAAAACACACATTTCCCTGACTTGAAGACGCGCGTGTGTCGTGCGTGTATTCCGATAATAAAAGTTAGAATGACTTGAGTTCGTAAACTCGTATGAAAGTTAGCGAACATGCTAGCTGCTATTTATTTAGTCTGCTAGGCGGCTAACTGCTAGCGGCTGCCTGTTTCGCCAAGTTTGTGCCGAGTCATTTTATTTTAATGACGCCAATATTTTTTAACCAACGTGGTTTTAATTAAAATCACATTATTTACATTTAATTTGTCAAGTTTACGGCTTTAAAAATTAAAAAACAAAACAAAAATCTACGTACCATCTTTGCTCCCGTCGCCGGCGGCAGCCATTTTGGGTGCCACGTGACCATAACAGCGGCGAACGGACCAATCAGAGGAGGCGAAGAGCGAGCGTGCTGCGTTCACAGACTTCTACTAAATCCGAACACGCCGCGATGCATTCAAATGCAACGCAGGTGAAATAAAACCGTTCAATTCCATCAAATGGAACGCGAAGGTCACTTAAATGTCAACAACACTCTGCTTTATATGTGTTTTTATGATAGTTTCGCCTCTCTCCTCTCAACTCTGTAAAAGTTTAACAGTTTAAACAGTACTTTATTCATCCGTGTCTCCACATACACATTACACAGTGCTGCAGAGCTGCTGGTCAACGTCCAGCCTCAAAACAACACGTTTGACAAAAACATGACTTCATCTTCCTCCTTCCACCAACCTGAAGCTGCTGCCAGCGACAAACTGTTGCTTAGCAACAGTGAGCTCAGTGCATGGAGAGCTGAGGAAACCTCAGAAGAGGAAGAGGAGGAAGAAGAAGAAGAGGAAGTAGAGTGATCGCGTGGACAGTTGTATGGTTTGTATGTTTTGATTTATTGGTCCTCACAAAGATAGAACTACAGTAACTGTAGTTCTATCTTTGTGTGTGTGTGTGTGTGTGACTGTGTGTGTGGGAGACTTTTTGTGTGTGTGACTGTGTGTGTGGGAGACTGTGTGTGTGTGTGTGTGAGACTGTGTGTGTGTGTAACTGTGTGTGTGTGTGACTGTGTGTGTGTGTGTGGGAGACTGTGTGTGTGGGAGACTGTGTGTGTGTGTGTGAGACTGTGTGTGTGTGTGTGTGACTGTGTGTGTGGGAGACTTTTTGTGTGTGTGACTGTGTGTGTGTGTGAGACGGTGTGTGTGTGTGTGTGTGTGTGAGTGTGTGTGTGACTGTGTGTGTGGGAGACTTTTTGTGTGTGTGACTGTGTGTGTGTGTAACTGTGTGTGTGTGTGTGGGAGACTGTGTGTGACTGTGTGTGTGTGTGAGACGGTGTGTGTGTGTGTGTGACTGTGTGTGTGTGTGACTGTGTGTGAGTGTGTGAGACTGTGTGTGTGTGTGACTGTGTGTGTGGAAGACTGTGTGTGTGTGTGACACTGTGTGTGTGTGTGAGACTGTGTGTGTATGTGACTGTGTGTGTGGGAGACTGTGTGTGTGTGTGAGAGAGAGTGACTGTGGGTGCGTGTGACTGTGTGTGTGTGAGAGTGACTGTGGGTGCGTGTGTGACTGTGTGTGACTATGTGTGTGTATGTGATTGTGTGTGTGAGAGAGAGTGACTGTGTGTGTGTGAGACTATGTGTGTGTACGACTATGTGTGATTGTGTGTTACTGTGTGTGTGTGTGACTGTGTGTGAGAGTGACTGTGTGTGTGGGAGACTGTGTGTGACAGTGTGTGTGTGTGTGCACGTGACTGTGTGTGCATGTGACTGTGTGTGTGTGTCCATGTGTACAGCAGGACGCCTCGATCCTGAACGACTGAACCAGGCCACGCTTCACCACAGAGACCGTCGTATCCTAGCAGCAGCAGCAGTGTTTGTTGGCACGGAAACAGAGCAGAAGCTGACACACACACACACACACACACACGCACACACACACACACACACACACACACACACACACACACAGTCTGTAAATAAGGTAAACAAAGGATGAAGCTTGCAAACACAAGCTTTATTACCCAGAATGCTCTGCACTCAGTGTCCCTCTGCGCTGCAGGCCAAACTTTATCCAACACTGTCTGTGTGTGTGTGTGTGTGTGTGTGTGTGTGTGTGTGTGTGTGTGAACAGCAACACAAAACAAAAACTCAGTGAAAAGATGATTTTTCACTCACATCTTCAACATAGAGGTGAAAACCACTCACTCTCCCACACCAAACCCCATGGAGAAAACCTGTGATTTTAGCTCACAGGGACACAGGAGCTGCTGGTCCTCTGCTGCCTCGTGTGGTCACTTTGTGTAACTGAGTTAAGTCTAAATTAAATATTTTCAAAGCCGAATTCACTAAAATCAGACGTTTTAACTCAGTGATGGAGGCAGCAGTGGATCAACAACTCCTGTGAACTCTTGTGTGCTGTGATGTTAAAATCACTGGTTTTCTCTATGGACTTTGGTGTGGGAGAGTGAGTGGTTTACAAACTTCAGTTTCCTGTTGTTAAAGTCTGTCTAACAGTGAAGATAAAAACATGCTCTTAAAGACGTCGTAGACTTAAACTGATGTATAATTTATTGAGTTCATCTTTTGTGAAGTGACTAAAATAAAATAAAAACCTTTTATTTCTCACATTCATTCATTGGCTCATTCAATTTACACTTTAAAAACATGTGTGTGTGTGTGTGTTTGTGTGTGTGTCTTCATCCCTCCTCCTCCTCCTCCTCAGTCTCCACTGGTCCTCTGTTTGGAGGCAGTGAAGGTTTGATTTGCTGCCAACGATTCAGCGGCCAAATGATGTGAGAGGCTCGACCATGAAGGAGACCAACAGACACCTGCACAACACACACACACACACACACACACTATGAAACAAACAAACAAACACACACACAATGAAACAAACAAACACACACAAAATGAAACAAACACACACACACACAATGAAACAAACAAACAAACACACACACACAATGAAACAAACAAACACACACACACAAACAATGAAACAATGAAACAAAAACACACAAACAAACAATGAAACAAACACACAAACATGCACATAAACAATGAAACACAGACAAACAATGAAAAAATCACACAAACGAACAATGAAACAAACACACAGACAAACATGCACACAAACAATGAAACAAACACACACACAGACAAACAACTAAACAAACATGCACATAAACAATGAAACAAACACACACAAACAAACAACGAAACAAACAAACAAACATGCACATAAACAATTAAACAAACAAAGACACACACAAACAATGAAACAAACACAGACACAAATAAACACACAAACAAACAAACAACGAAACAAACATGCACACAAACAATGAAACAAACACAGACACAAATAAACACACAAACAAACAAACAATGAAACAAACACACACACAAACAATGAAACAAACACACAAACAAACAATGAAACAAACACACACACAAACAATGAAACAAACACACACACAAACAAACATGCACACAAACAAAGAAACAAACAAAGAAACACACAAACAAACAAACAATGAAAGAAACACACACACACACAAACAAACAAACAAACAAAGGAACAAACAAAGAAACAAACACAAACAATGACGAGTGTTAAATGTTGCCAGTGTCAGTGTTACCGGTCCAAAGCTGTTGCTGTCCAGACTGTGACCGTGGTGATCGCCCTCGATCCAGAAGTGACCGTCAGGAACTCTCACGTATCTGTTCTTATAGCTCAGTGTCCTGAAGAGACAGAGATATTTGTTTATTAGATTATAGAATATTATATATTATTATTGTTATTATTATTATTATAATATAATATCATATAATCCATGTTATTGTCCTGAAGTAAGTCTCAGTGTCACCTGATGAAGTCTCCCTCCAGGCCGATGACGCGCTTAATGATCTTCTGCTGGGGATTCTTTGGAGACCTGAGGGGATAATAAACATATATGAGGTATACCATATATCTATATCTATATAGATAATATATTTAAAGAACACAAAAACTGTCCAGAATTGTGTTATGATGTGACTTAACAACAACAACAACAACAACAGTGAAACAGCAGCGCGACACAGGCAGCCGTCCACATCCTCGGTCACCATGGCTACAACAACAACAACAAAAACAACAACAACAAAGACTCTCCTGACCTTCATGGTCACCATGGTAACAAGAACAAACATGAAACGCTGTGACAGCGTCGTAGCAGGGAAATGCTAACATTGGCTAAAAGACTTTATTTATTTATTTTAAACCAAAACTCTTTTCTGGAGACTCTTTGATTCTGTATTTGTTACTTTGACGTCATTATTATTCATTTATTCACACGTAGTTTGTAAAAAACAATGAAATAAACTTTGATGCTGACACTTTCATCATCATCATCATCATCATCACCACTTTCATCATCATCATCACCATCATCATCATCATCATCATCACAATCACCATCACCACTTTCATCATCATCATCATCATCACCACTTTCATCATCATCATCATCATCATCATCACCACTTTCATCATCATCATCATCATCATCACCACTTTCATCATCATCATCATCACCACTTTCATCATCATCATCATCACCACTTTCATCATCATCATCACCACTTTCATCATCATCATCATCACCACTTTCATCATCATCATCATCACTACTTTCATCATCATCATCATCACCACTTTCATCATCACCACTTTCATCATCATCATCACCATCACCATCACCATCATCATCATCATCATCATCATCATCACCACTTTCATCATCATCATCACTCTCTCACTTCAAGTCCTCATAAATCTGCTCATCCTACACACACACACACACACACACACACACACACACACACACACACACACACACACACACACACACACACACACACACACAGATCATGACTGACTGACGCTTCACTAAACCGACTGGATTCACACACAGTTACTGAGCTGAACTCTGATTGGTCAGTCTCTGGTGAGCCGTGTGTGTGTGTGTGTGTTTGTGTGTGTGTGTGTGTGTGTGTGTGTGTGTTAACAGAGTGATGGATCATCTCAGAAGGAAAAGAAGACAAACACAACCAATACTTCACTCTCAGCGTTTTCCTCTCCTCTCTCTCTCCTCCCTCCTTCCCTTTCTCTCTCTCTCTCACTCTCTCCTCCCTCCTTCCCTCTCTCTCTCTCTCTCCCCCTCCTTTCTCTCTCTCTCTCCCTCTCTCTCTCTCTCTCTCCTCCCTCGCTGGAAAAAGAGAGAAGACATTTGTTCTCGCAGCGACTTCAGGAAAACTGCAAAATCGCTGCTGCTGGATGTTAACATGCAGCACTGCACACTTTAAACAACACACACACACACACACAGACACACACACACACAGACACACACACACACACACTGCAGCCATGTCAGGAATACCTGCTGAATATCTGCTGGTGCATGGGACGTGATGGACGCAGCCTCTACTGGTGAGTGATTCACTGTGTGTGTGTGTGTGTGTGTGTGTGTGTGTGTGTGTGTGTGTGTGTGTGTGTGTGTGTGTGTGTGTGTGTGTGTACTGCAGTAGTCCTTGAGAGCTGCTGCTGCTGCTCTGACAGCTGAGGAGAATCAGAAAACAGGGCTGGGGATGTGTCGCAGGTTACACACACACACACACACACGCACGCAAAGACACACACAGAAGCGCACAGACACACACACACACACACACACACACACACACAGACTCACAGACACACACACACACAGAGTTGTCAATCGTCGCTCCACAGGTTCGTCCACTCAGGTCACAGGAAATGTGCAAAAAGACGCAAAACACACACACACACACACACACACACACATAGAAACAGACACACACACACACACACACACATAGACACAGACACACACACACAGCAGCAGGAGGACATTTATTTGTCCTCGTCAGTGAGGACAAAGTGAGCTGGTCCTGAGTGAAGGCACATTGTCACATATACAGTATGTCCTCAGGGGACAAAAGCTGTCCTACAACGACAGAGACAGAGACAGAGACAGAGAGGACAGAGACAGAGACAGAGAGGACAGAGACAGAGAGGACAGAGACACAGACAGAGACAGAGAGGACAGAGACACAGACAGAGACACAGACAGAGAGGACAGAGACACAGACAGAGAGGACAGAGACAGAGACAGAGAGGACAGAGACAGAGAGGACAGAGACAGAGATAGAGAGGACAGAGACAGAGAGGACAGAGACAGAGAGGACAGAGACACAGAGGACAGAGACAGAGACAGAGAGGACAGAGACAGAGAGGACAGAGACAGAGAGGACAGAGACACAGACAGAGAGGACAGAGACACTGACAGAGAGGACAGAGACAGAGACACAGACAGAGAGGACAGAGACACAGACAGAGAGGACAGAGACAGAGACACAAACAGAGAGGACAGAGACACAGACAGAGACAGAGAGGACAGAGACACAGACAGAGACACAGACACAGACAGAGGACAGAGACAGAGAGGACAGAGACAGAGAGGACAGACACTGCATCGCTGTGACAAAAACGCGAGGCGGGAATATTCAGTCCAGACGAGGTCACATGACCAGCTGTGATCTGCTCTAATGAGAGTAAAGACGTCTCAGTCTCACTGGTCCACTAACTGCCCCGTCCCTCGTCTGTCCCTCGTCTGTCCCTCGTCTGTCCCTCGTCTGTCCCTCGTCTGTCCTGAAGTCTAACCCACAGCTGGTATGATCTTTGTCTTTGTCAAAACACGGTCAAAAAAAACCTCAAAAAGTGGTCAAAATAACATTAAAAATTAAAATTTTTGAATAAAAATAATAAACCACTCACTCTCCCACACCAAGGTCCATAGAGAAAATCAGTGATTTTAACAGGAGTTCACAGGAGTTGTTGATCCACTGCTGCCTCCATCACTGAGTTCAAACGTCTTATTCTGTCAATTCAGCTTTTGAAAAACTTTGTTCAGATTGACCTCAGTGACACAAAGTGACCACACGAGGCAGCAGTAGACCAGCAGCTCCTGTGTCCCCGTGAGCTAAAATCACTGGTTTTCTCTATGGGCTTTGGTGTGGGAGAGTGAGCGGTTTAACAAACTTCAGTTTCCTGTTGTTAAAGTCTGTCTAACAGTTAAAGATAAAGACGTGAACGTGTTCTTCAGTCACAGTCAGAGCTTCCTCCTCCTCCTCTGGGCCTGTAATTTACGCTCGGTGTCAGTAGAGGAAACGACGCGTCCTTCACAGGTTGTCGCGAGGGTCACGGTGACGCCGAGGGCCGTCGTCTGAATATTAAACATTTTATTATTTAAAGACTGAGACATGAGTGAAAGCTGATGACGTAGAATAGGATATTTTATGATTTGAAATCCTTTGAGTGCTTGCACCAGGTACTCGATACGTTTCCATGGAGCAGTAAACACGGCACGGAATTATGGGACGCGACACTAGGTGGCGATATTCCTTCCCCCTGTCAGTTTGTTTGTCTTGGGCATTTTCTGGGTCAACTTTTCCCCTCTTTTTAAGACGATTACTGGAGAAGAAAGTAGTATAAAGTATTTAGCGCTGAATTATACGACTCACATCCAGACCTGAGAGCAGCTCAGTGCTGACTGTTGACATTCTGAGAGAGGACATAAAGCACAAATGTCAAATATTTATTTATGCCGTCTCTCAAACTGCGGGTCGGGTTCTTGATCTTCTAAAATCGTCCCGGTCCTCCATCTTTTGTTCAGCCCTCACTCAATGGCAAAGTAAGAGGGCACTTCCTGTATCATGGCCAAATGGCGCATAAATTCAAAATGGCCGACAACTTGTTGGATCAGGTTTGCGTGCGTAGAAGTGTTCGGGGCCGTTCTCTTGTGTCACGTATGAAGTTTTGCGGCGCTCGGTCAACGTACGGCAAAGTTACAGGGGCACTAAATGGTCGGAATTCGCCAAAATCCTGTGGCCACGCCCCCTTTTGAGTCCGCATATCAACATATCAACAACGTTTTGTCTTTGATGCGATGTGAAGTACAAACCCACGTGTTCTCTTACGTCGGTACGACAAACGCGCTCAGACCAGTTCGTTCATTTACGGAGGGTTTTCGGCTCGACCAAAATGGACGCCGAAATGCTAAATGGCCGCCTTCCTGTTGAGTTGAGGCCATGGTTACGGTCGACTTTTTTGTTCGTGTTGGTCGATAGCATCTTCTCACCAAGTTTCGTGAAATTCAGAGGAACTTAACTTTGGCTCGGTTTTCACCTTAAAGGGGCATTATAGAGCCATTTACATATATACGTATATATGTATATGTACATATACATATACATATATCTACACATCTATACATACATATATATAAGTATATATGTATATATGTATGTTTACTTATATACATAAATTTGACCTTGGTGATTTGACGAGTGCTGGAGCCGCTCTGTTAATTACAAAAAAAGTGAGAATTGAGACGTTTTCTTTTCTCTTGAATCAACAGACTTTTGAGCTTCTCCTTGTCTCTTCTTATATAAACTCAGGATCTGTCAGATAATATATATATATATGGCGTCACGTTAGTCATAATTTGTGGCTCAGACGGTGCAAGGAAGAGCAATAAAATCAAACGAGGCCTAAAAAGGTTTAATAAGTCTGAACGCAGCTAAATGTCAATACGCGTTCACATGTCAACAGCACAGCGTTTCACTGACTCTGTGTCTCTCCCGTCTCCGCAGATGGAAACTGACAGCGGTGACGGCGACGGAGGATAATAATGACGGAAGACGGAGTGGTTCGTCCCCAGCCGGTGCCGCCGCAAACCCCAGCCGCCCCGCTGCAGCTCGCCGCTGCCCCCTGACCTGAAGGACGCGGCGACCTTGACGTATCCCAACAACCTGGCACATGCCAAACTCAAAGGTCGCTTTTGCCGAGAACTGGACGACAAGCTTTGGAGACGGGACGTCAGCACAGATTCACTCCACATTTGACTGCATTAACAGCCGACTCCAGGATGAAGGAGGCGGCAGCTCGGCTTTGTTTTCTGGCCGAACTGTTTCTCGCCGCCTTCGCTCGAGCCTCCGATGAAGCCGCCCTTTGCCCCGCGTCGTGTCGCTGCGAGGTCCGACCGTGGTTCTCGCCCAGCTCCGTTTACGCAGAGGTCGCCACGGTGGACTGTAACGACGTTAGCCTCTCGGAGCTGCCGGAGAGATTCCCGTCAGCGACGCGGGTTCTGCTGCTGCAAACAAACAACATCGTTCACGTTGGCAATTCTTTGGATTACTTGGCCAACATCGCAGAAATCGACTTGTCTCAGAATAACATTTCCCTGGTGAGCGATGTCCGTCTCGGGTATCTTCCACAGCTGCTGTCGCTCCACGTGGAAGAGAACTGGATTCAGGAACTTTCCGACAGCTGCCTGGCGTCGCTGCCAAACCTCCAGGAGTTCTACGTCAACCACAACCAGATTTTGTCCATCAGTCCCAGAGCCTTCCAGGGCCTGGGCAGACTGCTGAGGCTACATCTCAATTCCAATCGACTAACTAGCATCAACAGCTTGTGGTTTGAGCATCTTCCCAACCTGGAGATATTGATGCTGGGAGAAAATCCCATCCTGGAGCTGTCGGACATGAACTTTAAACCTCTTTCTCGCCTCAGGAGTCTTGTGCTTGCCAGGATGAATTTGACCGACATCCCCGACGATACCCTGGTGGGTCTCGAGAACTTGGAGAGCATCTCGTTTTTCGACAACCTGCTTAATCGCGTTCCTCGAGCAGCGCTGACGAGAGTCCAGAATCTGAAATTTCTGGATTTGAATAAAAACCCCATCGAGAGGATCCAGAGAGGTGACTTCATGGACATGATGCACCTCAAGGAGCTCGGTATCAACAGCATGCCCGAGCTCATCTCCATCGATGGTTTTGCCCTCAACAACCTGCCCGAGCTGACCAAGATTGAAGCCACCAACAACCCGAGGTTGTCCTACATCCACCCAAAGGCTTTCCACCGGCTCCACAGGCTGGAGACGCTGATGCTGAACAGTAACTCTCTGAGTGCTCTGCACTGCAGCACCGTGGAGTCCCTGCCCAACCTACGAGAGGTCAGCTTGCACAGCAACCCCATCCGCTGCGACTGCGTCATCCGCTGGATTAACATGAACAGGACAGCTGTTCGGTTCATGGAACCGGACTCCTTGTTCTGCGCGGAGCCTCCGGAGTACCAGGGCCAGCATGTCCGACAGGTTCACTTTCGGGAGATGACGGAGATCTGCCTTCCTCTCATCTCACCGGCGAGCCTCCCAGCTCGAGTGGAGGTCGGTAAAGGGAGCTCCGTGTCTCTTCACTGCCGGGCGTTTGGAGAACCAGAGCCGGAGATCTACTGGGTGACGCCGGCAGGTGACAGGGTTTTGCCTGGCAGCGTTTCCGATAAGTACTACATGCACCCCGATGGAACTTTTGACATCTACGATACTTCGGAGCAGGAAGCCGGCTTGTATACCTGCATTGCCCATAATCTCGTTGGAGCAGACCTCAAATCTGTGACGGTCGTTGTGGACGGATACTTTTCCCTGCCTTCAAGCCAACCCGTGCACATGTATATCACCACAGTGGAGTCTCACTCTGTGACAGTTTCCTGGGAAAGCACGGGCGGCGTGGTGTCGCACTTAAATTGGTCCACGTTAGCCGAGGACGGCAGCCTCGCGACGCCGTCCGCGGCCAGGCTTCCTGCTCACGTCAGGGAGTACGACGTCCGGCAGCTGAAGCCTGGCACTCGCTACCAGGTTTGCATCGAGGTCGATGCAGCGCAGCCTGGATCCGGCGGGGACTGCGTTAGCGTGACCACAAGGAAGGAAAGCCTCGTCGCGAGGGGGAAAACCGGACATCGGGGCAGCCTGGTGATGGCGACGTGTGCGCTAGCTTCTATCGCGGTTGCCGTGGCGTGCTTTGTCGTGTTTGAATCTCTGAGCAGCCGGGGGTTTTGCAGGAAACTGAGAGCGGACCCAGGTGAACGGCTGCTGATGACCAGCACTGCTTTCCTGGAGTTCAGTGCGTCTGGGCTCAAAGTGAAGGCAACCGTGATAGAGTTACCGGACGACTCGGCGTAAGGAACAACCCTCTCTCTACAAAGCTCTCGGGGATTATATGCAGACAAAGAGCGATGGACACTGGACGAGGTCTTTTTATGACCTTCAGTGGGACACTTGGACTCCGGCCGAAAAACACAGACTATTTTGTATTTCAAACTTGTGTCATTAAATCCAGCTTGACCACACAGATAATCCACTATAATCTACGTGGCTTTGGGTCGTTCACGCAGTGTGAGCAGAGTTCAGCACAGGACGATTCTATCGTGGAAATCTGTGTTGTGATGTCTGGGGTACATTTAGTCTACATGTTAGCCTAGTGTAAAATAAAACTGACTATAATGTAAACAGTTTTATGAAGAAATACATTTTTCATTAAACCTGTGTGGTGTCTTATAAACACTTGACAAAACACCTGTCACTGTTTCATGGACGTCGCTCTGTTTCAGACCTTTAAGGATATTTCAGGTTCTTTAACGCGCGGTCGTTTGAAGAATCGCCGCAAAGTCAGCACTGACGATTGTCGCTTTTCCACGACACGGCACCGCTCGCCATGTTCCTCTGAGCCGATACTAAAGAGTGTGTCGTCACTGAAGAGTCGTGAGCGCGACGTCCGACACAAGAATCAAAGTCAACAATGTCCAACTGTAGATTAAATTTAAAAAGACTTCATTTATAGTTCCAAAATCTATTTATAGTTCCAAAATCTACATATAATCCCAAAATCTGCTTATAGTTCCAAAATGTATTTATAATCTCACAATCTACTATTAATTCCAAAATCTGTGTACAATTCCCAAATCTACTTATAATTCCCAAATCTACATATAATTCCAAAATCTACATATAATCCCAAAATCTGATTATAATTCCAAAATCAGCTTATAGTTCCAAAATGTATTTATAATCCCACAATCTACTTATAATTACAAAATCTACTTAGAATTCCAAAATCTGCTTGTAGTTCCAAAATGTACTTTTAATCCCACAATCTATTTATAATTCCAAAATCTACTAATAATTCTGAAATCTATGTACAATCCCCAAATCTGCTTATAATTCCAGAATCTGCTTATAGTTCCAAAAAATGTGATTATAATCCTACAATCTTCATATAATTCCAAAATCTACATATAATTCCAAAATCTACCTCTAATCCCAAAGCTAAAATCACTGATTATCTGTGGACTTTGGTGTAGGAGAGTGTGAGTGACATAGACGTCTCTTTCTCCGCTCAGAAACAGCTGAAAACATTAAATAAATAATAAAGTGATGAAAATATTCTGAAGATATCGTAAACATACGCAGGTGTAGATTATGAAGTGGCTAAAGTGAGAGTTTGGTCGCCATGTTTTCTGGCACTGATGGTGTGTGTGTGTGTGTGTGTGTGTGTGTGTGTGTGTGTGTGTGTGTGTGTGTGTGTGTGTGTGTGTGTGTGTGTGTGTGTGTGTGTGCAAACCCGTTGACTTTGAATTGCATGATATTGTATTTCATTAAAAATCCAATATGGATTCCCAACACAGACCTGGTCCAGGTGATGAATGGGCGTCACGCTCAGAGCGATGGGAGGCATTTATCAGAGCGGCTCAGCCATAGATCAACTGAGTTTCAGCACCACGGACAGAGCTTTTAGAGCGCGGCCATCTGTCACCGCCACAGCAGCTAAAATACGAGTGAGCAGGTCGACAACAACACACCACACAAGACACCGCGTGACCCTGGACACACAGCAACAGCTCAGCAACAGCTCAGCAACAGCTCAGCAACAGCTCAGCAACAGCTCAGCAACTACTGCACTCAGCTGTTAGAGCGCCACCAGGGGGAGACACATGGACCAGGACACCAGAGGAGGTTCTGTCCATAACAGGAAAGAGGACAGAGGACAGAGGAGAGAGGACAGAGGAGAGACGACAGAGGAGAGAGGACAGAGGAGAGAGGACAGAGGAGAGAGGACAGAGGAGAGAGGACAGAGGAGAGAAGAGAGAGGACAGAGGAGAGAGGACAGTGGAGAGAGGACAGAGGAGAGAGGACAGAGGAGAGAAGAGAGAGGACAGAGGAGAGAGGACAGTGGAGAGAGGACAGAGGACAGAGGACAGAGGAGAGAGGACAGAGGAGAGAGGACAGAGGAGAGAAGAGAGAGGACAGAGGAGAGAGGACAGTGGAGAGAGGACAGAGGACAGAGGACAGAGGAGAGAGGACAGAGGAGAGTGGACAGAGGAGAGAGGACAGAGGAGAGACGACAGAGGAGAGAGGACAGAGGAGAGAGGACAGAGGACAGAGGAGAGACGACAGAGGAGAGAGGACAGAGGAGAGAAGAGAGAGGACAGAGGAGAGAGGACAGAGGAGAGAGGACAGAGGAGAGAGGACAGAGGAGAGACGACAGAGGACAGAGGACAGAGGAGAGAAGAGAGAGGAGAGAGGACAGAGGACAGAGGAGAGAGGACATAGGACAGAGGAGAGAGGACAGAGGAGAGTGGACAGAGGAGAGAGGACAGAGGAGAGAGGACATAGGACAGAGGAGAGAGGACAGAGGAGAGTGGACAGAGGAGAGTGGACAGAGGAGAGAGGACATAGGACAGAGGAGAGAGGACAGAGGAGAGAGGACAGAGGAGAGACGACAGAGGACAGAGGAGAGACGACAGAGGACAGAGGAGAGACGACAGAGGAGAGAGGACAGAGGAGAGAAGAGAGAGGACAGAGGAGAGAGGAGAGAAGAGAGAGGACAGAGGAGAGAGGAGAGGACAGAGGAGAGAGGACAGAGGAGAGAGGACAGAGGAGAGAGGACAGAGGAGAGAGGAGAGAGGACAGAGGAGAGAGGACAGAGGACAGAGGACAGATGGAGATGGTGAAGCTGCTGCTGCTCAGCTTCATTATTCTGGCTGTGAGTTCGTTAATAGCATTGATTTCACGTCTGTGCTGCCTGTCAATCACTCTCTGAGACAGTAAGTCATCTCTGGTGTGTTCATTTCCTCGTGCAATCAGCTGTTCACAGAAGATCAATCATCACCATCCAGACCTGGGACTGAAGTGACAACAGGAACAGGAAGTAGATTCTGAGATTATAGCAGTCACAGTATTACAGTTATTGAGTTAATGATGAGTTGCTGCCATGAAGAAGTGAGTGTACGTATTGATTGACAGCTGCAGGTTCCCCGACTCTGAAGCGTTAGTTTATATTCGTATTATTCAAATGAGAGAAAAGTTTTAAAGTCAAAAACTGAGTGGAAATGACAACAGGTAAATTAAAGACGCTCACGGTGCAGAGAGGTGGGCTTCACAGAAGAAGCAGCATTGGCCGAGACGGTTGACATGGCAACTGCTTTGCAACCACAGAGCCCACGCACTAAAACACACACACACACACACACACACACACACACACACACACACACACACACACACACACACACACACACACACACACACACACACACACACACACACATTACACTGACTTAGCTTCATTTCCTGGAGACTTTAAGTGTCAGTAAATCTGCTCCACTTCACCATCAACAGACCTTTAACTGATGCTACACTGACACAGAGGTGCAGCCAGTCCTCTTTCAACTGCAAGGTTGTGGGTTTGATTCCCTACTCTGCCATTCTGCACGTCTACATTTTACTCGCATTTTACTTTACTGACTTCAATGTTTGCAATCCTTTGTTCAGATTGACCTCAGTGACACAAAGTGACCACACGAGGCAGCAGAGGGCCAGCAGCTCCTGTGTCCCTGTGATGTTAAAATCACTGGTTGTCTCTATGGGCTTTGGTGTGGGAGAGTGAGCGGTTTACAGGCCTGGGGGTCGGACGTGTCTGTGATCGGCGTTTTCTAAACCCTCCACAGCTTTCTGTAGTTGCTCAGAAGTCGACCCTGACACAACAGTCATGGTCTCTGGAGGATTGTTCACTGATGACAGAGCAGACTTCTGCAGATCCTCGCTGTCTTTTCTGTCTTTTCTTTTACTCCATGAAACAACACGACGTCGCGTACGTGTTAGTGAGCACTTTCGAGCGTTTTCGCCTCAGATGTCGGGATGAAAGAACGCGTGCAGATCTGAGCGTGGGTGGTTTCACACACACACACACACATTTGGTCAAGATCAAAATGACACGATGTTGGCGTGGAGAGGCAGCGTTCAGTTTCTTTGCTCCACAGAACTGGACGTGGCCATCTTTCATTTAATCAGATAATTACTGTTTGTATTTAGTCAGGATTAGCCAGGATTAGCCAGGATTAGTCAGGCCCGGGTTCGTTGTGCAGCCACCTTGTTCTGACCTTCTGGGATGAGCCGGAAAAACTAAATTCATCTTCACTTCTACTCCAGGTCTTTAAAGTAGAGGAGTTTTCATGTTGTCATTTAATTTAACACAAGAGAAAACTAATGAAAACTCAGAAGACTGAAGACTTCATGTCTGCTGACATTAAAGCTTCTATCTACTTTATTTTGGACTTTTAATCTATCTATCTATCTATCTATCTATCTATCTATCTATCTATCTATCTATCTATCTATCTATCTATCTATCTATCTATCTATCTATCTATCTATCTATCTATCTATCTATCTATCTATGTAGTTAGTGATCTATCTATGTAGTTAGTGATCTATCTATGTAGTTAGTGATCTATCTATCTATCTATCTATCTATCTATCTATCTATCTATCTATCTATCTATCTATCTATCTATCTATCTATCTATCTATCTATCTATCTATCTATGTAGTTAGTGATCTATCTATGTAGTTAGTGATCTATCTATCTATCTATCTATCTATCTTCTATCTATCTATCTATCTATCTATCTATCTATCTATCTATCTATCTATCTATCTATCTATCTTCTATCTATCTATCTATCTATCTATCTATCTATCTATCTATCTATCTAGCCATCCATGGTTTATTTCCTGTTCTCTCTCAGGTTTCTCTATGATGACGCTGCTGCAGCCTCCAGTGTTAATATCCTGACTAATGAGATATTTTATCACACACACACACACACACACACACACCCACACGCGCGCGCACACACACACACACCCACGCGCACACACGCACACACACACACACACACACACACACACACACACACACACACACACACACACACACACACACACACACACACACACACACACACACACACACACACACACACACACACACACACACACACACAGATTGATGGTTTCTAATGAGCGAGTGATCCTGGCCATAAATCCAGGGATAATTATGTAATAGAAGATGATAAGTGAGTAATCCACCATCATCCAGCTGCTTTAACAGCTGGGCCATCACGACGCAGATGAACCAAAAATACAAATATCAAAACAGAGAAAACTACTCTGCAGCTGAAGTTCAGAGGGGAACGTTTTCTTACGTTTGTGATTCATTATCTACTATAACCATGACATTAGTATTGATTAGCCCTCAAAGAGCTATTAACCAGTCAGTGATTTATGTCAACACAGTAAAAAACAAATGTTTACCAACTCATCATCACACGTGATGTGAACCATTTGTCAAATTCCACTTAAATGATCCAGAAGATCAACAATCGCAAAACCCTTGTCTTTCATTTGCGTCGCTCAACAGGCTCTGCCAGGCAAAACTATCAGCGCTGAACTTTTTCACCAACGAAAATAAGG
This sequence comes from Microchirus variegatus, assembly GCF_963457635.1. NCBI lineage: Eukaryota > Metazoa > Chordata > Actinopteri > Pleuronectiformes > Soleidae > Microchirus > Microchirus variegatus. The sequence continues at coordinate 31,069,238 of NC_139809.1, forward strand.
CATTATGTAAATAAAAAATAAAGTTTTGTTATGTGCGTGTTTCTTTTCATTTGAATGTGTTTTAGCACGAGAGTTACAAACTAGCAATAGCTTTAAACTCTCTGTATCTCAGTTGTCAACTGTGTCGTCCTCATTTAAATAAAATTTGATTATATTCTACTTTTTTGGACCAGTAAAATACATCCGTGTCCACGTCCGTGTCCAAGTAAAGACAAATCACTTCCTGTGTGCAGTGAGAAAGCGCATGGCGTGTCGTCGAGAGACTCGATCAACACTGCGTGAACTCGTCCGACCGTGAATTTATGGCCTGAGCGAGAGAAAGACATAAAGAGTGATAGAAACATGTCTGTGGCTAAATGTCAGGCAACGTAATTACTGTTCAAAGAGATCATTCTTTCATCACATGACCCGGGTTCAAACCCCCCCACCACCCTCTCATTACTCTGTTTTTCATCTCGTCAAAGGGTAAACCAGCATGTCCTGATGATCAGGTGATTCATCCGCAGATAAAAGTCTAATAATCATTCGCGATTAAAGGTGCAGGGTTCAACATTGTGGTGCTGCAAGGACGGAACATCAACGCGTAGGCTGCGCGTGGACAGCGCAGGTTTTGTACGTGCGAACGACGTACAGAAGAAGGAGTCGCCAAGGACAGTCGTCCGAGCCTCGGCCTGACGACCCTTGAACCCTTGAATGCGTCCAGACTTGGAACGCCACCCAATGGTGGACCCTAGAACCTAGGGTCCTGCAAGGGTTGTTTCAAGGGTTCCTGCAAGGGTTGTTTCAAAGGTTCCCTTCAAGGGTTCCTTCAAGGGTTTGGAGATCCTTTAAGAAAGTGATGTGGTCAGTGAAGATGTCCTGGAGTGGCTCTCCTTTGAAGGTCTCATGGTCAGTGCCAAGGTTTTGGTGTTTCTGGGAGATATCAGGAATATATATGCAGATATAGACCCGTTTACTGTGGAGATGAGAGAGCGAGGGCAGAGTTTGGCTGAAAACACAAAGAAGTGTCCATGAAAAATGGAATTTTACCACTCAAAAAAAAGCTGGAGCTGGAGCTGGAGCTGGATCTGGATCTGGCTGTGCTGAAGATACTGTGAGTGACCAGGATGGACAGAAGGGAGAGGATAAGAAGGACGTAGATGATCCACTGTGGTGACCCAGAAAGGGAGAAGCCAAAAGAAGAAGAAATTGACAAGCCAAATAATGAGCTACTCCAGACATCCACCAACAGACTGACTGCCAAATAATGAGCTGCTCTGTAAATCCACCACGAGACAGCCTGCAAAACAATGAGCTGTGCTCTATATCCACCAACAGACTGACTGCCAAATAATGAGCTATTCTCTATATTCAACAGTCAGAACACGGAATGGTAAGCAGTCATGGCTGCCAAATAATGGACTGTTCTAAAATTCACAATCAAATTGACTGCCAAATAGTGAGCTGTTCTATAAATCAACCAAGAAACTGATACTAAACTAAATAGTGAATTGTTCCATACATTCACTAAAGGACTGGGTGCTAAATAATGAGCTTAGTTTGTTTTCGAAAACACAACCTGCAGCAGAGCAGCAGCTGGTCATGTGACGAGGTGACTCCTGATCACATCGTCTTCTTAGTCCACTGAGCTCTGCCAGGACCTTCTGTCCTTTTGTATCAGAAACCTACGAAGCATCTTCCTCTAACATCTCCTGCTCTGTGTCATGTTTAATTAAAACGGTGACACAGCGACAAAAAAAAACTCAACAAAAACCCAGACGCTGTAATTTATAACAGAGACTTATCTTTCCGGCCTCTTGTTTCCCGCTGACCGAGCACTCAACATAATCAAAAGTCTGGATGGGAGGTGGAGGCGGTCACAGGAAAACTGTCCTCACCTGCCTCGTCCTCTCTCAGATTCATATATTTCATGTTGGGTATTTAACGGCACTGTGAGTTACAATAAGATCAGCTCTGACTGTGCTGTGAGCGCCCCCTGCTGCCTCCAGCTAATGTCAATAGCCCCTTTTCCACCAACGTATCCAGGAACTTGTTCCCGGTAATCTGTGTGGTTTGCGTTTCCACCGAACCTTAACCCTTTCTGTCGATTTGTCAAGTGTACTTCTCATGACCGTAACTCCTAGACCGTTTGTGATGGCGAGAAAACAGAGCTTTGCGCCAATATACTTGTCATTACGGTAGACCTCGGGACTTCTGTGGGACGGCCGTCCAATCAGAGACGAGATTCACCAGCTCGTCACCCGTTTAGGACGTAAACTCCTAAATGGACGCAGTTAGGGTGAAAGGGAAGGTCTACAAGTCGGTACTGAGACCTGAGATTCTCTGAGATTATGAGTGACCAGGATGGACACAAGTCCTCTTGTCAAGAAGCCAAACGAAGCAGAGGAGATTAACTGCCAAAACATTCACAAATTAACTGACTGCCTAATAGTGAGCTTTTCTCTTTATCCACCAACAGACTGACTGCCAAATAATGAGCTATTCTCGCCAACAGACGGAAAGCCAAATAATGAGCTATTCTCTTCATCCAGCCTCCCTGGTGAGGTGTTCCAGGGAACGCTCTACTGGGAGGGGGATCTGGTGTGGGAACACCTTGAGATTCCCCCGGGAAGAGCTGGACCAAGTGGACAGGGAGAGGGAAGTCTGGGCTTCGCTGCTACCCCCGCGGCCCGACCTCGGATAAGCTGTAGAAAATGGACGTATGAAGTGGTCCATGTGTGGTCCAGAAGGTCCAGATGGTACAGAAGGTACAGAAGGTACAGAAGGTACAGAAGTGACAGAAGGTACAGAAGGTCCAGAATGTCCAGGAGGTCCAGAAGGTCCAGGAGGTCCAGAAGGTACAGAAGGTCCACTTTACTGTGCGACGCAGAGAAGGATTTTCCGAGAGGAAATTCACGTCCACGCCTGCAGGTGATCGGGAGGGTGAATACAACGTGCCAGTCATCTTCCCCCCTGGAGAAATCACTACGGCTGCCATTTGGAGAATGAATTCAGTGACCTACGGTAATTTCAGGATTCATTTGCTCTGTGCCGGGTGTGCTTGAACTGGGAATGAGAGACGAAGACGACGACGCTGCTGCTGCTGCTGCTGCTGCTGCTACCTGGGGATTATTAAAATAATCCTGCATCAAGTTTGGTTATAGCTAGAGCCGGTTGAGTCCTGACTCAATCGGATCTTTCACCCGTGTCTTTAAATTAACCCATGGAGTCGCGAGTTTCTGGCATCATTAGCCCGGATCAGTTGAGTCATCCTACAATTTAATTTAAAATGATAAACAGCACCACATACAAACATCTTGCAACATTAGCTACTATTCCTATAATCCAAGCTATCTTAGCTGCCAAAAGTTGTACAACTTACAATTTCGTAGGCAACCACAAGTCCACAAGTCAACTCAAGTCTGAAATAGGAACTTCCTGCAGAGCCGGAGTGCATGAGTCAGTCGAGTCGCGTGAATCAGCCGGTTACGTTATGAGTGTATCTGTAGCCGAATTAGCAGGCTACTTTGCCATGAGTGTATCTGTAGCCGAATTAGCAGGCTACTTTGCCATGAGTGGATCTGTAGCCGAATTAGCCGGCTACGTTGTCATGAGTGGATCTGTAGCCGAATCAGTCGGCTACGTTGTCATGAGTGGATCTGTAGCCAAATTAGCCGGCTACGTTGTCATGAGTGGATCTGTAGCCAAATTAGCCGGCTACGTTGTCATGAGTGGATCTGTAGCCAAATTAGCCGGCTACGTTGTCATGAGTGGATCTGTAGCCGAATTAGCCGGCTACGTTGTCATGAGTGGATCTGTAGCCAAATTAGCCGGCTACGTTGTCATGAGTGGATCTGTAGCCAAATTAGCCGGCTACTTTGCCATGAGTGTATCTGTAGCCGAATTAGCAGGCTACTTTGCCATGAGTGGATCTGTAGCCGAATTAGCCGGCTACGTTGTCATGAGTGGATCTGTAGCCGAATCAGTCGGCTACGTTGTCATGAGTGGATCTGTAGCCAAATTAGCCGGCTACGTTGTCATGAGTGGATCTGTAGCCAAATTAGCCGGCTACGTTGTCATGAGTGGATCTGTAGCCAAATTAGCCGGCTACGTTGTCATGAGTGGATCTGTAGCCGAATTAGCCGGCTACGTTGTCATGAGTGGATCTGTAGCCAAATTAGCCGGCTACGTTGTCATGAGTGGATCTGTAGCCAAATTAGCCGGCTACTTTGCCATGAGTGTATCTGTAGCCGAATTAGCAGGCTACTTTGCCATGAGTGGATCTGTAGCCGAATTAGCCGGCTACGTTGTCATGAGTGGATCTGTAGCCGAATCAGTCGGCTACGTTGTCATGAGTGGATCTGTAGCCAAATTAGCCGGCTACGTTGTCATGAGTGGATCTGTAGCCAAATTAGCCGGCTACGTTGTCATGAGTGGATCTGTAGCCAAATTAGCCGGCTACGTTGTCATGAGTGGATCTGTAGCCTGTAACCCTAACCTCAAGGGTTAGGGTTAAAACCAAGTCGTCACTGAAGGAATTGAAAAACTTGTCTTTAAAATCTAAGCTCAGCTCTGATCAGCTTTCCCACAGTCCTCACTCAGGTCCTCAGAGAGGATCCTGGCTCACTGATGTGATGAAGAAGCCTCAAAGCTGTCGGCGTGAAGCCTCCCACGGTTATTTCTCATCCGAGCCGGACAGCGGGGAGTTTGGATGAGACGCTTAAACTATGAAATATGACCCTCCCCCCAAAACACAGCTCGGCTTTAAACATGACAAAGGACAGAGGCACACCTAGAGCAGCTCTGTGACCAACACCAGGACCACAGAGAATCATCTCGCTAATCTCAGCTGCACTTTCATATTGTCGAGTCTGAGTGAGAAAACACACAGTTTGAGAACTTTGAGAATGAGGAATTCAAGGGGCGGATCACGGAGCGGATCACGGAGCGGATCACAAGGCAACAGGAAAAACCCATGTGAGACCGATCAGGACTCGTCGTCTCTGAGCTTCTTTCTTGACGCCGTGTCCACGCTCTCCGTGTGTTCTGCACCAGTTCTGTCAATCACATCGCTGCTTCCAGACAAACCCGTCTTCCTCCTCCTCCTCCTCCTCATTCCCTCATCTCTGTTGCCAAGGTAACAGGTGGATGCTGCATCAGTCTCATCAGTCTCTGCTCGTGGCTTTGAGACATTTCCTGCTCAGGAAACCAAGTCAGAGAGCAGAGACATGAGAGGAGGACGCGCAGGCGCTCTGACAGAGCGACAGTTTTACACAGCAGTGTTATCAATCTTTGAGACTGTACGTACGGCGACGCCCTGTGACACAGCGACGCCCTACGACACAGCGACGCTCTACGACACAGCGACGCTCTACGACACAGCGACGCTCTACGACACAGTGACTCCCTACGACACAGTGACGCCCTATGACACAGTGACGCCCTACGACACAGCGACGCTCTACGACACTGCGACGCCCTACGACACAGTGACGCTCTACGACACAGCGACGCCCTACGACACAGTGATGCTCTATGACACTGCGACGCCCTACGACACAGCGACGCTCTACGACACAGCGACGCTCTACGACACAGCGACGCTCTACGACACAGCGACGCCCTACGACACAGTGATGCTCTACGACACAGGGACGCTCTACGACACTGCAACGCCCCACGACACAGTGCGCTCTACGACACTGCGACGCCCTACAACACAGTTCACTCTACGACACAGTGCCCTCTACCACAAAGTGCGCTCTACGACACAGTGACGCCCTACGACACAGTGCACCCTACGACAGTGACGCTCTACGACAGAGGGGAAAAAGCGACACTATGATACAGCAAAGCTCTACGACACAGCGACGCTCTATGACAAAGCAACGTTCTATGACAGTGGCAACAGACCAATGTTCTAAGACACAGCGACTTTCTACGACACAGCGACGCTCTACGACACAGCAAGGTTCTATGACACAGTGGCAACACGCCGATGCTCTACGGCACAGCGACGCTCCACAACACAGCAACGTTCTACAACAGAGGTGACACAGCAACGTTCTACGACACAGAGGCAACACCGATGCTCTATAACACATCGGCGCTGTACGACACAGCGACGCTTTACGACACAGCAAAGTTCTACAACACAGTGGCAACACACCGATGCTCTATAACACAGGGATGCTCTACGACACAGTGACGCTCTACGACAGAGTGATGTTCTACAACACAGAGGCGACACAACAACGTTCTACGACACAGTGAATCTCTACAACAGAGCAGCGCTCTAACACTGTGCCGTTTGTATTTCTGCTCCCGTGTTTAACCCGTGTAAATTATGATTTCCTTCTCTTGATTTCAAGGCAACGATACATATTATTTCTATATTCTATATTTCTATATGTCATAGTATGGCATCACAAGTGAACAGTTGAGTGAATGTAAATATTTTATATTCTATTATTTCTTTTTTTTTAACATATTAGGTTCATAGATGTGCGTGTTAAAAATAAATAAGGTTCAATTCTTCCCAGAGGTTTGAAAGTCAATCTCAGAGTGTCTGTGTGAGACAAACAGCAGCTGCAAAAATACATGAGCCCTGAGTACGACTGACTCTGCAGAGCCATTTATCACAGTTTGATCACAGAGCAGGTTAACGCTCTACACACTCAGGCTAAACTGAGCCACTGTGAGGAAAGTCTGTGAGAGCAGCAGCTTTGTGCAGGTGATGGATGAGCTCACAGCTCTGTGAAGTCAGGTGTTTCCACACCTGGACTGAGCAAAGTACAGTCCCAGCATGACTCAGGGTCAAAGGTTCGCTCCACAACAGAGCGGTGCTCTATAACACGCTCTATACCAAAGCAACGCAACACAGCGACGATACGCTCTGCAACACAGCGACGCTACGCTCTGTAACACAGTGACACTACGCTCTGCAACACAGCGACGCTACGCTCTGCAACACAGCGACGCTACGCTCTGTAACACAGCAACGCTACGCACTGCAACACAGCGTCGCTCTGTAACACAGTGACATTATGCTATATAACAGGGCGACACTACGCTCTGTAACACAAGGTCGCTCTATAACACAGAGTTGCTCTGTAACACAGTGACACTACGCTCTGTAACACAGTAACGATACACTCTAAAACACAGCGACACTACGCTCTGTAACCCAGCGTCACTATGCTCTGTAACACAGAGTTACTCTATAACACAGCGACGCTACGCTCTAAAACACAGCGTCGCTCTATAACAGCGACATTATGCTCTATAACAAAGCAACACTACGCTCTGTAACACAGCAACGCTACGCTCCATAACACAGCGTCGCTCTATAACACAGAGTTACTCTATAACATAGCGACACTACGCTCTGTAACACAGCAACACTATGCTCTGTAACACAGCGACGCTATGCTCTTAAACCACAGCAGCACTACACTCTATAACACAGCGACACTATGCTCTATAACAGCATCGCTCTATGACACAGATTTGCTCTATAACACAGCAACACTATGCTCTATAACAGCATCGCTCTATGACACAGATTTGCTCTATAACACAGCACATTACGATCTGTAACACAGCAACATTACACTGTAACACAGCGTCGCTCTATAACAAAGAGTTGCTCTATAACACAGCAAAGCTCTAGAAAAGAGCAACGCTCTGACCTAGCAGCACTCGCTCTACGACACAGCGACGCTCTACGACACAGCGACGCTCTAAAACACAACAACGCTCTACGACACAGCAACGCTCTACGACACAGCCCATCCCATTCCCATTCCATTCAAACTGAGCCCTTGAGTCGCCCTCTGGTGGCTAACCGCTATTTCAAAGGTTCCACTTTTCAAACTGTAAGATCACATTTGTTTTTATAACAGACAAAAATGACGGTGGATGTTTTTAGAGCTAACGACGTGTGACGACTTGAGCAGCATTTACGTTCTTAAAGTTCTCTGAACCTGAACTTGATGTTTTAAAAGGACTTAAAAAGCAGAATGAGCTGGTCCACGTGTGACGTCAGCGTATCAACGGGACTTCAGCTGCGCTTTATGTCGTCTTAATTTGTCATCATTACCTTGAAAATGAATGGCTGAGGGTTGTGATTTAATGGAGCGCTGCTGTGCACTGTATAGAGCTGCAGTAAATCCTCAGTGACTATAAAGCCGTGTATTGATTCAGCTGTAAAACTGCAATGAAAGATTCCCACTTCTCCGTTATATAACTCACACACATAAAAAAGAAACGTCCAATTCCTCACCATCAAAACTGCTCAGAGCGACGGAGAATGAAGGAAAAAGTGGGAGTGGTTATTATGAGTTTGAAGATTTCACGAGGTCTTTTAGTCTCTGTTTTCATATTCATGTCGCAGCAGATGAAGATTTACAATTTCTTCAATTTCAGATTAAAGTTTGAGTTTTATAGGAAACAGGAAACTGCGAGTCATGAGATCGCGTACGTCTCGTTATTAGATCGTGTACGTCTCGTTACGAGATCGCGTACGTTTCGTTATTAGATCGCGTACATCTCGTTATTAGATCGCGTAAGTCTCTCTATGAGATTGCGTACGTCTCGTTACGAGATCGCGTACGTTTCATTATTAGATCGCGTACATCTCGTTATTAGATCGCGTACGTCTCGTTATGAGATCGCGTACGTCTCGTTATGAGATCGGTATGTCTCGTTACGAGATCGCATACGTTTCGTTATTAGATCGCATACGTCTCTCTATGAGATCGCGTACGTCTCGTTAGGAGATCGCGTACGTCTCGTTAGGAGATCGCGTACGTCTCGTTAGGAGATCGCGTTCGTCTCGTTAGATCGCGTACGTCTCGTTAGATCGCGTACGTCTCGTTATGAGATCGGTATGTCTCGTTACGAGATCGCGTACGTTTCGTTATTAGATCGCATACGTCTCTCTATGAGATCGCGTACGTCTCGTTAGGAGATCGCGTACGTCTCGTTAGGAGATCGCGTACGTCTCGTTAGGAGATCGCGTACGTCTCGTTAGGAGATCGCGTTCGTCTCGTTAGATCGCGTACGTCTCGTTACGAGATCGCGTACGTCTCGTTACGAGATCGCGTACGTCTCGTTACGAGATCGCGTACGTCTCGTTACGAGATCGCGTACGTCTCGTTACGAGTTCGCGTACGTCTCGTTACGAGATCGCGTACGTCTCGTTACGAGTTCGCGTACGTCTCGTTACGAGATTGCGTACGTCTCTCTATGAGATCGCGTACGTCTCGTTATTAGATCGCGTACGTCTCGTTATGAGTTTGCGTACGTCTCGTTACGAGATCACGTACGTCTCGTTATGAGTTTGCGTACGTCTCGTTATGAGATCGCGTACGTCTCGTTATTAGATCGCGTACGTCTCGTTATGAGTTTGCGTATGTCTCGTTACGAGATCACGTACGTCTCTTATGAGTTCGCGTACGTCTCGTTATTAGATCGCGTACGTCTCTCTATGAGATCGCGTATGTCTCGTTTTTAGATCGCGTACGTCTCTCTATGAGATCACGTACGTCTCGTTATTAGATCGCGTACGTCTCGTATTAGATCGCGTACGTCTCGTTATCAGATCGCGTACGTCCCGTTATGAGATGGCCTATGTCTCGTTATGAGATCACGTTCAAAGACACATTTGACCTGCTGACGTACCTCAGGGTCGTGCAGAGGTCAGATAACCTACCCTCTTACAAGAGTTGACCTCTTACAAAACCCCTGCGTTTCCTCAAAGAAGACATTGCTGTTTTTGTCAGTTACTCACATGACCGAGACGATGTCTCCTCGCTGGACCTCGTGGTTCCTCACGCTCCAGCGGTTCAGGAGGACGACGTCACAGTCCGAGCCGCTGCTCGGGTTCAGGAACGGCTGTAAACCAGACACAAAGCAACAGACACGGTTTCTCTGGGTACAGTCCTGGACACCGTCGCGTCGTCACGTGTTTTTGTCTTCCCGCCGTCGCCGCCTCACCTGCATCGACGCTCCTTCCACTCGAGCCACGTAGGCGAAGCGATCCAGGACAGTGACCGTGACGGGGACGGCCACGAAGAGGCCGCTGAAAAACGCCCGCAGGTAGCGCCACCTGGCCGTCGCCTGCTGAGCCATCACCTGGACAGGGAACGCGACGCAATGCTCAGGGTTAGCCGACATTCAAGAAGAAAACACAAAATGGAGGTTTGCTTTTGTTACATTTATCGACTCGAACCCACAACCTTCGAGATGAAAGACGATACACGTCTTAATGCGTCTACTATTAACTGTTTCCAACAGGAAACTGAAGTTTATAAGTCACTCACTCTCCCACACCAAAGCTCATAGGGAAAATCAGTGATTTTAGCTCACAGGGACACAGGAGCTGCTGGTCTACTGCTGCCTCGTGTGGTCACTTTGTGTCATTTAACTAAGTCCAAATAAAGGATTTTTAATGCCGAATTCTCAAAATCAGACATTATAACTTAGTGATGGAGGCAGCAGTGGATCAACAACTCCTGTGAACTCCTGTGTTGCTGTGATGTTTAAATCACTGATTTTCTCTATGGGCTTTGGTGTGGGAGAGTGAGTGGTTTACAAACTTCATTTTCCTGTTGTTAAAGTCTGTTTAACAGTGAGATAAAGACGTGCGCATGTGTTTAAGATACCGTAGACTTGTTTTAATGTTGATTTTCGTAAGTATAAAAGTCTCAAGTAAAAAGAAACTGAAGTTTATAAACCACTCACTCTCCCACACCAAAGTCCATAGAGAAAATCAGTGATTTTAACATCACAGCAACACAGGAGTTCACAGGAGTTGTTGATCCACTGCTGCCTCCATCACTGAGTCACAATGACTTATTTTAGTGAATTCTGCTTTTAAAATCTTTCATTCCGATTTACGTGAGTGACACAAAGTGACCACACGAGGCAGCAGTAGACCAGCAGCTCCTGTGTCCCTGTGAGCTAAAATCACTGATTTTCTCAATGGGCTTTGGTGTGGGAGAGTGAGTGGTTTAACAAACTTCACTTTCCTGTTGGTAAAGTCTGTCTAACATGGCTTACACTTGGTCTGTTGATAAAATAAGTTATAAAATGGCAGACGATGTTGGCACTTGATCAAAACACGACGCCCTCTGTCAATTTCCGCCCCACACACACATTTTTGACTGAATGTCCTCACATACACTTTTTCATCCACTTGTTTTCCGTGGCGTGCTCTCTGAAGCCCAGACAGGCGTGAAATAAGCGAACAGCAGCGGCTGCCACGCACCGCTGCCTTCAGCTAACAGCTAACAGCGAACAGCCTCGCGTGGACGTACGCCGCCTCGTCTCTGGAGATCTGCAACAGCTATTACCTGGTGAAGCAGACTGTGCTCATCTGTGTGTTTGTCAGTGAACACGAGAGCTCAGAATCAACGTGTCGGGATCATTTAAACTCCCATTTCTGGGAACAGCACTGGGAATTTGTGGAGTTAAGACACCGCACGTATATTGATTTTCACTGGGCGGGGTCTGTACACAGATAATTCAAACTATCACGTTATAACGAGAAACCATCACATTATTTCGAGAAACTATTACGTTATAACAAGAAACTTTTACGTTATTTAGAGAAGCTATTACGTTATTACAAGAAACGATCATGTTATTTCAAGAAACTATCATGTTATTTCGAGAAACTATCATGTTATTTTGAGAAAATATGTTATTTCAAGAAACTATCACGTTATTTTGAGAAACTATCATGTTATTTCGAGAAACTATCATGTTATTTTGAGAAACTATTACGTTATTTCGAGAAACTATTACATTATATCGAGAAACTATTACGTTATAACGAGAAACTATTACGTTACTTTGAGGAACTATTACATTATAGCGAGAAACTACTACGTCATAACGAGAAACCATCACATTAATTCGAGAAACTATTACGTTATTTTGAGAAACTATCCCGTTATTTCGAGAAACTATGACGTTATTTCGAGAAACTATCACATTATAACGAGAAACTATTACGTTATAACGAGAATCTATCACATTATTATGAGAAACTATCACGTTATTTCGAGAATCTATTACGTTATAACGAGAAACTACTCCGTTATTTCGAGAAACTATTACATTATAGCGAGAAACCATCACGTTATTTAGAGAAACTATCACTTTATTTTGAGAAACTATTACATTATAACGAGAAACTACTATGTCATAACGAGAAACCTATCACATTATTACGAGAAACTATCACGTTATTTCGAGAAACTATTACGTTATTTATTCATTCAACGTCAAAACATCTCGTCTCAAAATATCGTGACAGTTTCTCGATATAACAATAAGGAGCTGGTGTGAATGAATGAATGAATGAATGAATGAATGAAGTCCATGAAGTGCAGTTAGATCATTGGTTGTGGTGAAAATAGAGCTTTTCAAGTCATGTGGTGAGAATTCTTGTATTTTTAAATATCATCATCCTCATTATCCTGACTTTGTATTAAACACTTTGTGTGAAAGAAGTCATTTTGTGTGGAAAAATCTCTTTTCACCTAACATGTATTTGTCTCCAGGCGTGACGGCGCTCACTCAGCCGACACTAAGGTGATTAGTGGACGAGAGTGAGTGTTGACTGACAGCTCTCAGGGGTCCAGGTTCACTGCCTCACACACACATGGGATTTGTCCCTCATGTAGAACATTACGTTCATCTGTCCACCTTAAATCTCTCTGATTCAAATCTCTCTGTCCACCTTAACTCTCTCTGCCCACCTTAAATCTCTCTGCTTCAAATCTCTCTGTCCACCTTAAATTCCATGTCCTGCTGCTATGGTTTGACCCGTGTGTGTGTGTGTTAGCAGCTAGCCGCTACGGCTAACAACGCAGCGGACGTTTCGAACAGAAGCGAAGTCCCGGTGACACGCGCGGAGAATTGACCGTTAACGGTCACGTGTTTACCGGTGACTGAGAAGCTAAAGCCACGGAGGCTAACATGAAGCTAACTCACTCACACACACATATCATACACTCACCTCCCGGCAGCGCGAGCTCCGTCTTCCTGTTGATGTCACGCGTCGTCCCCCAGGTCCTAAAGCCTGTCGTGTCTGTCGTCTACACACATAATGGATGACGTCTTCCGGTTAAGGAGGAAATAATGCGGAAGTAGTACTTAGCCGGCAGGGGGCGACTTTTTTTTTTTTTTTTTTAAATGTCTTTCTTTATTAATTTTTTTAAATGTTAGATTTTTTTTTGTGTTCAAAACAACATGTGAACACATGAACATGTGACACACACACACACTATTGACAGAAACAGACTTTAAAACAAAGGCAGATTTGAAATAAATCGATATATGACTCACATTATGACAAAAGAAATAATCCATAATAAAGACATGGGGGAATCCAGCATTCCTCAACTAATAATCCAGCATTCCTTAAATAATAATCCAGCATTCCTCAACTAATAATCCAACATTCATATATATACATTAAAAACATGTCTTCAATTCAGCAATACACACAAAAAGTACACAAGTGTGCGCTGACAGTTACACAGTGAGATGAAGAGTTTTATTTTGTAATAATTTAAATAATCACAGTAATTATGAATTATTCTGATGTGGTAGAGAGAGAGAGGACAATAACACAGGATGAACTCTAAAGTGAGGCTGCCCTCTGCTGGACATACAAGCTCATGTCATCTCTGTCAACAACACACACAAATAAACCAATCTCTCATTGTTTGTGTTTTCATTCATTATTAAGAACACACACGAGTCACTACATTCTTAAACTGTGTTTGAACATGACATATATTTATGTGACATCAGATGTGTGCAAACACACCTGATTTATGGGATGTTTCGTCTGATGAGAGCTGAAATCAGGGCTCTGCAACCTGCGGCTCTTCAGCGCCGTGTAGCTTTGGAAAAAATCATGTTTACCTTCATTTTATTTCCTTCTTTCTTAACTACATATATGTACCTATGTATATATATAAATAGAGAGGTGAATAGGATTCGATGCTCTTCTCCCTCCTCTTCAACTCTGATGCATGTTAAACATCCGGCCAGCAGGAGGCAGCGTCGTCTCATTAAAGGGGACTGAAGAAGTGTCTGGACTCACCTGGACACCTGAGCATCTGCTGAGGACGACCATGAGCAGGGGGGTGTTCAACCTGTGGCTCTGGAGCCTGTATTTGACAAAAGCATGTGGAAATCAAAATAAAGCTGCACGTCATCTACAGTCGACAAAATAACAGCGGTGCAGCTGCCTGAGGCTTCATGTATCTCAGAGAAACAGGTAATAAAAAACTGTCCTTGTTTATTGATTTAAAAACCCACAAATCTCACTTCACATCAGACAAACGTGAGGACAGACAAACGTGTGTGCGTCCTCCTCAGCTGAAGAAGTCTTTAGAAATGGCCTCCACGAAGTTGGGAGCAGACATGAGGATTGCGATGGTGCAGATGACGGTGAAGAGCGAGAACGCCATCAAACACAAGCGGTCGATGACGGCGGCGGCAAACTTCCACTCGCTGCAGACCGTCTGGTCCTGGTCCTGCCCGCGGAAACGCCTGGTGATGTATCTCACCTCGTCCAGGATCTGGTTCAGCTCCGCCTCCAGCGCCGAGACGCCACAGGCTCCTCCTCCTCTTCCTCTGGTGCCGCCGACTGCTCGTAACAAACCCTCCTCCTCCCCGCCGCCGCCTCCCACCAGCCGCGAGCAGAGGTGCTCGGGTTCCGAGGCGTAGTGCAGTCCCTCCACGCCCTGGAGGCCCACGTAGAGGAGGTTACCGTTGGTCACCTGTGGGTGGCGCCGCAGTGACCCCTGGCTGACGCTGAGCTCCAGACTGGACAGGCTGTCTCCGCCTCGCCTGGTGGCCTCGTGACACGCCAGACGCACTTTGGCCTCACCGGGACGACGCATCCTCAGGAACCAGGCGCACCAGTTTAAGAGGACCACACGAGTCTGAAGACAGAGGGAAAACGACTGTGTCATCTGTGTGTGTGTGTGTGTGTGCGTGGGTCTGTGTGTGTGTGTGTGTGTGTGTGTGTGTGTGTGTGTGTGTGTGTGTGTGCGCGAGTCTGTGCGTGTGCGTGTGTGTGTCTGTGTGAGTCTGTGTGTGTGCGAGTCTGTTTGTGAGTCTGTGTGTGTGTGCGAGTCTGTGTGTGTCTGTGTGTGTGTGTGACTCTGTTTGTGTGTGTCTGTTTGTGTGTGTGTGTCTGTGTGCAAGTCTGTGTGTGTGTGTGTCTGTGTGTGTCTGTGTGAGTCTGTGTGTGTGCGAGTCTGTGTTTGTGAGTCTGTGTGTGTGTGCGTGAGTCTGTGTGTCAGTCTGTGTGTGTGTGTGTTTGTATGTGTGAGTCTGTGTGTGTGTGAGAGTCTGTGTGTGCGTGTGTCTGTGTGAGTCTGTGTGCGCGAGTCTGTGTATGTGTGTGTCTGTGCATGAGTCTGTGTGTGCAAGTGTACGTGCGTGTCTGTGCATAAGTGTGCGTGTCTGTGTGCGCGTGTCTGAGCGCGTGCGCGGGTGGATGTGTGTACAAGTGTGCGTGTGTGTCTGTGTCTGTGAGTCTGCTTGTGTGCGTAAGTGTGGGTGCGTTTCTGTGTGTGTGCAAGTGTGCATGCGTGTCTGTGTGCACGCGTGTTTGCGTAAGTGTGCATGTCTCTGCACGTACTAGTGTGCGTGCGTGTCTGTGTGTGTGTGTGTGACTGACCCACTGTGGCGTGTGTGTGTGTGTGACTGACTGACCCACTGTGGCATGTGTGTGACTGACCCACTGTGGCTTGTGTGTGTGTGTGTGTGACTGACCCACTGTGACGTGTGCGTGTGACTGACCCACTGTGGTGTGTGTGTGTGTGTGTGTGTGTGTGTGTGTGTGTGTGTGACTGACCCACTGTGGCGTGTGTGTGTGTGTGTGTGTGTGTGTGTGTGTGTGTGTGTGTGTGTGTGTGTGTGTGTGTGTGTGTGTGTGACTGACCCACTGTGGCATGTGTCCTCCGTCAGGGTCGTGGTGATGATACTGCAGAACCAGAACTGTAGCGATGACTGACAGACCCACGATCACCATGGTGGTCGCAAAATACTGAGCTGGAACACAAGGGTCAAAGGTCAGAGGCGCCAAATGATGCTGATGATGATGACATCACTGTGTGAATAAACATAATCATGTGAGGAATGGAGCGATGACTCTGGGATTCTCACCGATCAGAGGGACAGAGTCAGAGGTTGCCGGCATGATTTCAGCGACCAACAGCATGAAGACGGTCAGAGAGAGTAACACAGTGATGCCTGCACGCACGCACAGACACACACACACACACACACACACACACAGGCGGGGTGTGTAAAGGGGTCAAAGGTCAGGGGTCATTTACATTTGCTTCTTCATAAAAATGGACAGGATCAATAAAGGCAGCAAAGCTCATTAGCAGAGACTCACAGTGTCATTGTTTTAAGTGAATCATAAAACTCGTTTATGGGATGGTGATTATTTCACCAGGTCGTCTTCAGTCAACATCGACGCCGAGTCAAACAAGACAACATAAACTCTGACACGTTTCTATCAAGTTTCTGTCAGATACACATCTAAGGACATTTAGAAAACTAGTCATTCAGAGATACTTTTTGTTTTTGAGACTAAAGTCAGCTCACTGTCAAAGTGCATCAGAGCAAATTAATAATTTCCTGAATTTCAAAAATTCATTAAAATTATTCCTTAAGAGGTTTGCAGATATTTTCAATGGATCCTTGTTCAGGGCGATGCCGACTTTCATAGAATTGTTTTATGTTGATTTATGTAGTATAAAAGTATAATAGCCTCCAGTAAAAAGAAAGTGACGTTTGTAAACCACTCACTCTCCCACACCAAAGCCCAAAGAGAAAACCAGTGATTTTAGCATCACAGCAACACAGGAGTTCACAGGAGTTGTTGATCCACTGCTGCCTCCATCACTTAGTTCACGTCTTATTTTCTGAATTCTGCATTTGAAATATTTCATATAGACTTAACCTAGTGACACAAAGTGACCACACGAGGCAGCAGGGGACCAGCAGCTCCTGTGTCCCTGTGAGCTAAAATCACTGATTTTCTCTATGGGCTTTGGTGTGGGAGAGTGAGCGGTTCACAAACAGCGATAAATCTATTTAATCTGTTTGTCAAACAAAGTTAGCTTTAGCATTAGCGGGTAACGCGAGTCAACATAAACAAAGGTTGTCACATCTGCAGGTCCTCGACCTCCTCCTCCTCCTCACCCAGTGAGATCTTCTCCCCAGAGTCGGCGGGCAGCAGGAAGACGAGCAGAGCGAGGGTGGAGATGAGGACACAGGGGATGAGGAGGTTGAGTCCGTAGTACAGCGTCCTCCTCCTCATCACCACGGTGAAGGTCACGTCGGGGTACGGCTCCTTACAGCAGTCGTAGAAACGCTCGCTCCTCCGCCCAGGAACCTCTGCGACACGCACACACACACACACACACACACAGTAGAACATTGACATGTCTGTACTCACAATTTAATTTAACGTAACGTAAGCCTCAAGAGTCCTTGAAGTGGTTAAAAGTCTTGAGATTATTGAGAACAAACGCCTCTTATATATTAAAATGCACAAAAAAAACCAAGTCAAACTCCTTGAATGTTAAAAACATACTTGGCAATAATAACAATAAAAAAGATTCTGAGTCTGATTGGGGGCTGAGAACACTGCCCCCTACTGGCCAGCTCGAAGATCGAGTAAGTTAATAATATAGTGAGTAAGTTAATAATATAATATAGTATATACTATATATTAGAGGTGGGCACTAGGTTAACGCATGGCGCCGTTTCCATGACAACTGACCGGAAAAAGACACGTGTGACGCCATGTTTACGTGCCGTGACACCAGAGTCCAGGCATCGGTTAGCTCCGTTAGCTCTTTTAGCGCCGGTTAGCTCGCCTACAGTGGAACTGGAGCGGTCTGTTTATTATTAAAGGAAAAGAGCAGCGCTAACAAAAAACGTTAGCGTACCTGTGTACTGTGTATGTGTGCCTCTGTTTTTAAAGTTTAGCGTTAATTTAGAGACTCATTTTAACAATTCGGAGTCGAGTAAACCGGTCAGTCGTTAAAGAAAAGGCGTCATGCGTTAATGTGCCCACCACTAGAGTTTATTCTTCTTACTACACCTTTTAAGCCATGTTTAACTGTTTTTTGTTGCTTTATTTTGTGTATTTTAGTTAGTTATTCTTATTATGTTATTATTCGTTTTTTCTCTATTTCTTTTCTTTTCTTTTTTGTTGTCATTATTCTTCACACGACTCAGGTTCGACTGAGCTGAGGAAACGTGACATGCGTGTAAATGCTGAGGGCAGCGTAATCCCTGCAGGCCCCTCTGCACATTGAATTAGCAGCAGATTAAATCTCTGACACAAAAACCTCTGCTCCCTCAGCAGCATCACGCCGCAACATTACCCACGAGGTCCCACTCTCCGTTGGCGACGTATCCGGTGACGTCGGCCTCGGCCATCTGCAGGTCCAGGGACCAGCCGCCGTACGTCCACGAGCCGAACTTCAGGTCGCATCGCTGCACGTCGAAGGGAAACCAGCGCACGTCGATGTGGCAGGTGCTTTTGAAGATTCCTGGAACGTAGAAACGTCGCCACGCGTCGTCATAATCACATTTTGTGTGTGTGTTGCGTACATGTCGTTTACAGACTTTTAGGTTAGGCACAGGACTGAAAATAAACAAATATCTTATTGTGAGAGTCCCCATAAAGAGTGCAAAACCAGTGTGTGTGTGTGTGTGTGTGTGTGACAGCAGCTGTGGCTCACACTGATCAATGTCAGTCATCAGTCGTAATAGAGCTGTTAGCACTTTTATCTTTTATTGATTTCTGATCAGCTGATTAGTTCCCTCCCTCTCTTCCTGACACACACACACACAGTGAGGTCAAGGGTCATAAAGTCTGTTGTTTGTTTCTAAAATAAAAACTATATAAAACAAACACACAGCTGCACCATAACTCTTCCTCCTCCTCCTGTATTGACCCTTTGACCTCTTGATGGCCCCGCCCCCTGCCCCGGTCAGACTTCCATACATTTAGCAGACCGTGTGTGTGTGTGTGTGTGTGAGTGTGATGGTTTAAAATCTACAAACTTCATAAAAGCAGCCTTAATTCATTTGTCAGTGAGAGTGGGCGGAGTCAGAGTGAGAGTGGGCGGAGTCAGAGTGTTACCTGGCGGCAGGTACTGACAGTGGCCGGAGGAGTTGACCAGGATGTTTGTGTGGAAGGAGGCGTCGAAGCGTTCATCAGCACTGTGAAGACACACACAGACAGACACACACAGTGTGAGGTTCTATGGAGTTGTGTGAAAACAAAAACGACATGAAGTTTTGTGAGGTTGTGTTGAGTTGTGTGGAGTTTTGTGAAGTTGTGTGAGGTTGTGTGGAGTTGTGTGAAGTTGTGTGGACTTTTGTGGAGTTGTGTGAAGTTATGTGGAGTTGTGTGAGGTTGTGTGGAGTTGTGTGAAGTTGTGTGGACTTTTGTGGACTTTTGTGGAGTTGTGTGGAGTTATGTGGAGTTGTGTGTACTTTTGTGGAGTTGTGTGAGGTTGCATGGAGTTGTGTGAGGTTGTGTGGAGTTGTGTGAAGTTGTGTGGACTTTTGTGGAGTTGTGTGAAGTTATGTGGAGTTGTGTGAGGTTGTGTGGAGTTGTGTGAAGTTGTGTGGACTTTTGTGGACTTTTGTGGAGTTGTGTGGAGTTATGTGGAGTTGTGTGTACTTTTGTGGAGTTGTGTGAGGTTGCATGGAGTTGTGTGAGGTTGTGTGGAGTTATGTGAGGATGTGTGGAGTAGTGTAAGGTTGTGTGAAGTTATGCGAGGTTGTGTGGAGTTGTGTGAGGTTGTGTGGAGTAGTGTGAGGTTGTGTGAAGTTATGCGAGGTTGTGTGGAGTTGTGTGAGGTTGTGTGGAGTAGTGTGAGGTTGTGTGGACTTGTGTGGAGTTGTGAGGTGTTGTGTGGAGTTGTGAGGCATTGTGTGAAGTTATGTGAGGTTGTGTGGCGTTGTGTGGAGTTACGTGAGGTTGTGTGGAGTTTTGCAAGGTTGAGTGAAGTTGTGTGAGGTTTTGTTAAGTTGTGTGAAGTTGTGTACCTGTTGTACAGGAGGATGTCCGGTCTCCAGATTTGGTTGTCGGGGAATCTGACGTTGGTCACACCTGGATATTCTGAGATGTTCCACTGCAGGTAGTAATCTGTCCAGTACTGCACGCACAGGCACACGCACACACACACACACACACAGACACACAGTTGTGATGCATTTACCTGACATTAAACAGCGTTTTCTGACTGGAAAACCTCATATTTCACTTCCCACTTCAACTCTGTCAGTTCACAGACTCTCATACCCTTCAACAGCAGGAGGATGAAGAACAGATGATGATGATGGACACCAAAGTAAATTAAGCTAAAAGACGCTGCAGAGAGGACGAGGCAGAACCTCCGGGGAGGAACCAACCGACCTTTCCCTCAGAGAGGAGCAGATTAGGTGGGATTACTGCGTCACCACAGGACCTGATAGAAAACCCATTACACTTGGACAGCAGCGTGAAATGGGTTTAGGAAGATCTCCTAATGAATTCCCACCACCTCTACATTAGCTGACATTCACACTAGTGCTGTCACCTTTTGTCCAATATTCACATACCAGTACAAGTTTAAAATATGAAGAACATCAGACCGTGAGGTCATTACGACATGAACCAGCAGAGGGCATGAGCTCGGTTTCTGTTAACGTGTGCCAGGTATTATGTATAATACAGTGTGTGAAAGTAACAAGAACCTGTTAGCCTAGCTGTTAGCTCCTCCTGAGGCAGTGATGTGTGTGTGTGTGTGTGTGTGTAGATCTCAATAGTGCGTTATGTAAGGTTGAGTCCTGAGTTGACACGCAGCAGGAGAGAAGCTGCGAGTGAAGATGGAGTGAGAATCAGGAAGTAGCAGCACGTTTGTGTTTCCTCTGCCTCTGAAAACGTATGTGGGTCAAACAGCTGGAGCTTCTTCAGTGACAGTCTCTGAGCTGCTGCACTGACGGATGATGATGATGATGATGAAGCTGCATCCATCATCTATTCATGTTGACTAACTACAGCCAACGACGCCAACAAACAGACGCGTTACTTCATTTACCTACTTTGTGAGAATTACATGAAAAGCTAAGAGCGGCTAGAAGCAGCTAATAAAATCGACCTTATCTATAATTATTATTACAGACTTTTCCAACAGGAAACTCAAGTTTGTAAACCACTCACTCTCCCACACCAAAGCCCATAGAGAAAATCAGTGATTTTAGCTCACAGGGACACAGGAGCTGCTGGTCTACTGCTGCCTCGTGTGGTCACTTTGTGTCACTGCGGTCAATCTGAACAAAGGATTTTAAAAGCCGAATTTTGCAAAATAATACATTTGAAGTTAGTGATGGAGGCAGCAGTGGATCAACAACTCCTGTGAACTCCTGTGTCTCTGTGATGTTAAAATCACTGGTTTACTCTATGGACTTTGGTGCAGGGAGAGTGAGTGGTTTATAAACTTCAGTTTCCTGTTGGAAAAGTCTGTCTCACAGTGAAGATAAAGACGTGGACATGTGTTTAAAATATCATAGACCTGTTTTAATGTGGATTTTCTTCAGTATAAAAGCCTCAAGGAAAAGGAAACTGAAGTTTGTAAACCACTCACTCTCCCACACCAAAGCCCATAGAGAAAATCAGTGATTTTAACATCACAGCAACACGGGAGTTCACAGGAGTTGTTGATCCACTTAGTTTAGTGGCATAAAGTGACCACACGAGGCAGCAGAAGACCAGCAGCTCCTGTGTCCCTGTGAGCTAAAATCACTGGTATTCTCTATGGGCTTTGGTGTGGGAGAGTGAGTGGTTTGCAAAACTTGAGTTTCCTGTTGGAAAAGTCTGTCTAACAGTGAAGATGAAGACGGACAGGACAGAAGCGGAGACACGTTGTCTTTTCTGTCTTTTAGAACATCGATGCGACAAAGCAAACGCCTCAGCAGAGGAAAACTCACCAGCTGCAGCCAGATGTTGGTCGTCAACACTTGGTTCTTCTCATCCTGAAAAGAGGGAAAAACAAGACGAGACCGTTGAGTCTGTGCAGGTCTTTGTCGAGTTAATCTCTGCTGTGGCCGCGGGTCAACAGAGCGGAGGATGAACGGCGTCACTTTGATGAATGTCCAGCTCGTGTTTTTTATTTATTACTTTATTTATTATTTTTTTCCGTTCTCAGGTAGCAGAGAAGACACAGAATTAAAAGACGGGGGTTTGTCGGTGAGCGGTCGTTCATCAGAGACCACTGACCTTCAGTTTCTGCTGCTCTCTTTGTTTTGCTTTTGTCATGTTTTGGTTTATAATCTTTCATCAATACACTCTGCAAATACTCTCCTGTCTGGTACTGATTCAATACATGTACGGCTAATACAAGTCCTCTATTAATTGATTATAAATATAATATATCAGTCTCTAAAACGATTTTTCAGCTTCCTAAATGGGAATATTTCCTGGTGTCTAGTTTGGTCAGTCAGGGGCCGGTGAAGTCAAAAAAAAAGGCCAACTTTTGAGAAAAACATGGAAATAATTATATACATGATGATATTTCGCATAATTTCACATTAAAAGTTATTGTTTTGATATGGAAGGAAAAAAAAGTTGACAATATACACGCATTTATGATGCAAATTTAATACAGTAAGAAAAAAACACAGAGAAATAACTAATTTAGAGCTGCAACTAATGATTATTTTCGTAATCGATTAATCGTTTGATTCATAAAATGATAAAAAACGTTGATCAGTGTTTGTCAAACCTGTAAAATGACGATATTCTCTCATGTCTTTGTTTTTGTCAACAAACCTAAATGATTCAGTTTTAATGATTTATTTGTTATGTGGAGCAAAGAAACTAGAAAATATTCACATTAAAGAAGCTGAAACAATCAGAAATGTTGTTTAAATCATGAAAAAAATTGTATATAATAGTAATTGATTATCAAAATATTAATCAATTAACCGTTTCAGCTCCAAACTACAGCTGGGCACTAGCTTAACGCACGCTAACGCATGACTCCGTTTCCATGACGACTGACCGGAAAAAACGTGTGACGTCATGTTTACGTTCCGCGACACCGGAGTCCAGGCACCATTTACCAGTTAGCTCCGTTAGCTGCATTAGCTCCTTTAGTGCCGTTAGCGTTAGCCTACAGTGGAACTGGAGCGGTCTGTTTATTAAAGGTAAAGAGCAGC
Organism: Microchirus variegatus; assembly: GCF_963457635.1. Taxonomy (NCBI): domain Eukaryota; kingdom Metazoa; phylum Chordata; class Actinopteri; order Pleuronectiformes; family Soleidae; genus Microchirus; species Microchirus variegatus. Next base: position 31,092,494 of record NC_139809.1, read on the forward strand.
GCTCACAAATAACGTTAGCGTACCTGTGTACTGCGTATGTGTGCCTCTGTTTTTAAAGTTTAGCGTTCCTTTAGAGACTCATTGTAACAAATCGGGAGTCACGTAAACATGGCGTCACGCGCGTCTTTTTCCAGTCAGTTGACGCCGTTAACGCGCCCAGCACTACTGTTTACACCACATCTTTAAGCTATCCCCCCGTCCTCCCTCTAAGTCATGAACACATTTGGTGAGGAGAAGGATTTTAACGTCTGGTTCTGGAGGCTGAAGTTCGCAGAGCAGAGTCTGACTTCTTAGCATGAGTTGCTAATGTTGCTAAAAGAGACCGAGCGGCGAACGCTTCTCACCACGTCCATGATCTGCAGCAGGCTGAAGCTGAAGTGGACGGTCAGGCTGTGGGAGTCGTTGTGGACCGGTCGCTCCAGTGGGTTGTAGTTCCTCATCAGCTCCTTGTAGAGGCGCCGCTGGTACGTGCCCTGCAGAGACGCTGCAGACGCGCGACAAGACAGAGACACATATTCAAACATATATTTACAAGGGATGTGAATCTTTGGGCGGCTCACGATTCGATTCGATACCCATTCTTAGGGTGACGATTCAATCCAACAGACTCTCGATAGTGTATTAAAGCTCACATAGAGTGGTCCTGTTGCACATATATGTTAGTTATGGAGGTCTACTTACATACATTAACTTGTTTTTATATTCAAAAACCTCCTAGTTGCTGTAAACAAGCCGATAGAAATCCTCTTTTCTGACGCTGTTCCTCAGCCGCGAGATTTGAGACTCAAATCTCTCAACCAGGAAGTGACATATTCAGCACCCCCCTCGCTCTCAGAAGCACAGCTTCCCCCCTCTGGAACGGAGGATGCACTGCTCCTCATTATAAAACATTGTTTTAACAGTGTTTAAAAATAGCTTTGTCACGACTCCCCACTGTCGCTCGTGAAACACCTCCACAACGGACGTTATTCTTCTTCTGCGGTTCAATGTACGCAACCAGATGTGCCCGGACTAGTGCCCGGAGCAGGACGATCGGCTGTTCCGGAGAACAGGTGTTTACGTAACCGGACCGTGTTTTTTCAGAGATCTCGCTGAGCCCGAGATTACAATAAATTACAGCGTTCTCAGCAGTGGCTGAACTGTTTGTTTAGAACCTTCAGGGCTTCATAAACAAGGTAATGACGCAGATACACACCAAAAAAAACAGCGTTAATTGGAACTTCCGGTCTAGGTCCGCTTTAAGGCAAATTATGGCATCAAAACAATACAGTTTGTATAAGATAATGTGATAATGTGATCACACAAAGGCAAACTTAAGACAAAAGTTAAGATTTATTCATTCAAAACAAATAAAAACTTACTTACTGTGCAAAAAAATAACTTGCATAAATAAAAGATTAGACTAGCTTTCTCCCAGAAGTTACAAAAATACACTGTACACAAATAACACAAACTGATGTTTTGTGCGGTTTTTCAATGTAGAAACTTAAAAAAAATCTAATTTTGATATTTTATGAATTGATTCAGAATCGTGGATGATTTTGAAAGACGCCATATGTAAGAATGTGGCCAAAAACGGTTACTACACTCAAATTCAAAATACCGACCGTTTTCTCCGCCACTGTAGCTCAGACGTAACTGGCAACCCGTGGTTGCTCGGCAGCTGAGACTCTACAGACTGCAATGATTGGTTAACGGCGGTAGGTGGCGCAAAAACATGATTTCAAAACATCAACATGATCTAAACTAATACAACAAATACGACGATGATCAATGCAGCAGCCTTTGAAAGCAGGAAAAGGCTACGTCACAGATACTTTATCGTTCTCTGTAAATGAGTCGTCCGCGGACAGAGAGACGTTTTCAACGATGCTCATCAGAATGATTGACAGGTGGCCGCGCGAGACCTCGACCAACCCAGGAGGGAGGAGGGAGGGAGGAGGAGGAGGAGGAAGAGTAACGGCGTGTCAGAGGCGTGTCCCTGTCCTCAGGGTCACCGTCAGCAGGTTTGAAATATACAGACCACACAAACGTGGACGCGTCCGACTCTGAGACGAATCAAGTCATCATATACTTGTCTACGATGTCTCAGGAAGACGTTCACGTCTTTATCTTCACTGCGAGACTGAAGTTTGTAAACCACTCACTCTCCCACACCAAAGTCCATCGCTCAAATGTCTCATTTTAGTGACATCAGTGTTTGAAATCCTTCGTTCAGATCGACCTCAGTGACACAAAGTCACCACGAGTGACAACAGCACACTGTGTTTCTTCTCATTTGTGCAACTTAAACTTTGACATTTTTTTTATTTCGGTGGAAAAAAATTACTACACGATCCTGTGTGTGTGTGTGTGTGTGTGTGTGTGTGTGTGTGTGTGTGTGTGTGTGAGTGTTAGTGTGTGTTACCGTGGATGAGGCAGCAGAGCGTCCAGACGTGCAGGGTGAAGACACGAGCGTCCATCCTCCGTCCAGCTGTGAGACACTGAGAGACTGATGGAGGACGAACATGTGGTAGAAAGAGAGAGAGAAAGAGAGTAAATGGAGGGTTTGCCCTAAAAAGGAAAAAGCTCCGCCCCCTGAAAACAGATTCAGCAGCTGCAGAGATGATGATGATGATGATGTTGGTGTGTGTGTTCTTGGATTTATTACCTCTTAAGGACCTTTTCTGTCCTAAACACTGACCTTGTCAGCCTCACGGAGACCAAAAAACCTGGTCCTAATGATGCTGAACCTCATTTCTGAGGAAATGGTGAAAGATATGTACGGAAGTGTATTGCATTCACTGGGTTAGGGTTAGGGTTAAAAAATCCTGTTTTTCTCAGTAATTATTTTTCGGTTTGATTTTTTGAATAATTTTTTTCCCTGTTTTTCTGTCTAATTTTTTACTCTCAACAAAGGAGTGAATGCGTTTATTATTACAAATGCTCTCAGAATTCCGAAAAAATAACTCCAAAAAACAGGGGGAAAAAAGATTTGCACGAAAAATAGAAAAAAATTACTCCGAAAATCAGGAAAAAAATTAGACAGAAAAACAGGGGAAAAAATATAAGGGAGAAAAACAGAAAAAAATGTATTCAAAAAATCAAACCGGAAATTAATCACTGAGAAAAACAGGATATTTTTCAAGTGAATGCAATACGCTTCTGTAGATATGGACGTAGTGCCAATTCCAATTCTCATCTTAACCCTCGAGATCAACTGGCCCTCAAAACCAAGTGTTGAGGGTTATTTTGTCACTAAGAAATGGGACACCCCTTAAATGCAGATACGTCTACAGACTGTAGGGGGCAGAATAACGCGAATGCTGCGTCCAGTCTGTCAACTCCAAAAAAGAAGAAGAAGAACAGATTTACGTCATCCGTACTTGTCGCTTGTCCGCACCGGCCGGCTATTGACAAAAGATCGTAAAATAAAAATAAATGTTACACAACAATGACGTCAGTAATCCATAATATGGGCCTAAACTAAGATATTACAATGGTTTTCATCATTTTTATGTCTCTAATTAACAAAGAAAATACTTCATTTGTAGCGTACTCGTTTCGCTGCCATCTTTGTTATGTTAAAACACGCAATGCATTCTGGGTAGCCCTTGCTCCCAAGGGTGGTCTCGGGAAAATCTCAATATTGAGGGCGAATTTATCTGAGAATCGGGACAGCACTTGCACTAGAGGGAGCGCATTTTTGAGATTGAGGATTAAGATTGAGGATTAAGCAAGGAATTGGAATTCAATTCAAGACTTGAACTGTGGTTAGGTTTGAGGTTAGAGTTAGAGACAGATTTATTGTCCAATTCTGTCCAAAATTGTCAAATACAAGACTTAGAATGGACAGAAATGCGAGAATATGTGTGTGGGTGTGTGTGTGTGTGTGTGTGGGTGTGTGGGTGTGTGTGTTCACCTGGTGGCAGTGACACCGTCATGTCAACGACGTGTAGATGCTTTGAGTCCAGCGCCCTCTGCTGCTCAGTAGCAGCGGTGCACTGCACAGGATCACAGCTGGAGGGGGAAATTCAACACAGGTTAAATTAAATTATATACAACATCGATTTCCCCTTTTATTTTGGAACACATTGGTGACCCCGTTCTTGTCATTTAGCGCCACCTTTGGGCACCACATCAGACCACACGTCTGGAATAATATATATAACCCAGACGAAGACTTTGAGTTAATAGTTTTTTTGTTTTCTTTTCATCTTTAAGTCCTTCTGTCAGCAGCGTCCTGTCTCCTTGTGACTGGCAACTACATATCATTAATAGATTGTATTATTTTTTTTAAATTCCTAAATTAATGACTAACTATTTTGATAACCAGCTAATCCGTTTTGGATTATCAAAACAAACTCTGATGTTTCAGCTTCTATTATGTGAATATCCTCTCGTTTGTTTTCTCCTTAAAATGAATAAACCATTCAAACAGAATCATTTTTGGTGTTTGGAAAAAAGATAGTGACGAACATCCATCACACAACATTCTTTAGCATTCTGTGGACTTTAGATGCAGCCCTAAAATATAGTAGTAATAATATAAAACTTAACTGTGTGTTTTCCTCTCTGGTTTAACTAAATTTAAGCATCATTTATGGAAATACAGTGTAGAAAAGTCTGGAATAACACACACTATTTAATTCAACTTCAGAAGAATTAAGACGTTTAGCATAGCATCGTGTTCTTTACACAGGCCCAACAAACATGGCCGCCATTTTATAATTCGCCTGTAAAAATCAATTGACACATATTATTATAAGAATTACACCATGATATATTTATGTAAACACGTTTCGCCGCGTTTAACACGTATCTAACTGTTATCTAAAAGTTGAAAAACGTTAATTTCTCTTTCTTTTTACGAATACCTGTACATGGGGAAACTGCCGCTGCCTCCATGCTGAGTCACCAACGGCAGCAATCAGTCAAAATGGCGGCGCCGCCTCTCAGCTAGTTTACATAAAACGGACACAAAGAAGTACAACTACCGTCACGACACCTATCTAACGTATAGATAAAACGTTATAAATATTAATTCCGCCGCTTACAATAGCTTTACAAACACAGCGGAGACTGTAGTGTCCATACAGTCACCAACGGCAACACGCAGTCACACAAAATGGCGGCGGACGACACGAAACTATCGCCGGATTCAGGGGAAATATTATCACTTACCTCTGTCGAACGTGCACGACGTGGATTTACATTCAAAGTTAAAATAAGTATAAAAGATGTAAATGCACCTGTGTGACTGCAACATGTAACACACTCCTGGGCGTGTCCTAAGGTGATTTGGTACAGGTAAACACTGTTTTAGCTTACAATAATATGGTCAGTTAACCAATACATGTTAATGAGGAGAAAAGTCACGTGACCATGACGAATAATAACATTATTATGGTGAATTTATTTATTTATTTATTTATGTGCTTCGACTCATTAAACATCAATACATCTGCTACATTTGACCATATATGTAAAAACACATTATGTCAAACATGGCAGTTAAAAACCAAAATATCCAAAATGTCTTTGATACGTCATATTGTCCTTTGATGCATCATCTTCATCATGTCCTTTGATGCATCATCATCATCATGTCATTTGATGCATCATCTTGTCCTTTGATGCATCATGTCCTTTGATGCAGCATTATGTCCTTTGATGCATCATCTTCATCATGTCCTTTGATGCATCATCATGTCCTTTGATGCATCATCATGTCCTTTGATGCAGCATCATGTCCTTTGATGCAGCATCATGTCCTTTGATGCATCATCTTCATCATGTCTTTGATGCATCATCATGTCCTTTGATGCATCATCATGTCCTTTGATGCATCATCTTCATCATGTCCTTTGTTGCACCATCATGTCCTTTGATGCATCATCTTCATCATGTCCTTTGATGCATCATCTTCATCATGTCATTTGATGCATCATCTTCATCATGTCCTTTGATGCATCATCTTGTCCTTTGATGCATCATCATGTCCTTTGATGCATCATCATGTCCTTTGATGCATCATCTTGTCCTTTGATGCATCATCATGGACTGGGTCTACATAAAACCAGCTCTGGCACTTTCTCTTCAGATCATTTTCTCCTTTGCTTCCAGATCCCAGGGCAAACAGATCTCCCTCTACAGAGAAGAAGAAGAAGAAGAAGAAGAAGAGCAGAAACCTTCCTGCAACAACAATCTACCTTCCAGACATGGAGCAACACTACGACCAGATCACCACCTCCTGGTCTCTCCTGGTGGAGATGGAGGAAAACTCCTTCCAGTCATTGAAGGAGGAGAACCAGGCTCTGAGAGAACGAGTGGCTCAGCTGCAGCAGAGTGAGAACCAGCTCCAGAAAGATCTCCAGAGAGAGATGAAGAAGAGGCGAACACACAGCAAGGCCTATCTGGACTGCATGAACCTGCTGACGGAGGAGACCATGGAGCTGGAGGTCTGCGAGGCCCGGTGGGAAGCCAAGCTCAAAGTCCTGGACCTGAGCCTGGAAAAAGAGATGTTTGTGAGGGAGAACGTCTGGAGGAGACGAGTGAAGGAGCTGGAGAGAGAGAGGCAGGTGGACAAAGAGAGGCTGCAGAAGATGGAGGAGAAACAGAGGACGACAGAAACCAGGGCCAACGAGCTCATCTGTGAACTCCAGAACCAGATCCAGGATCTGGATCAATCTGTGCTGGAGTCCAGGTGGAAGAAGAAGCCGAGCGAGTTGAACGCCAGCGCCCAGCGACAACTGGCTTTGAGAGACGACGTCTGGAGGAGACGAGTGACGGAGCTGGAGCAGCAGAAGAGGAGGGAGACGGAGGAGTGGCTGAGGAAGGAGGACGTTTGGAAGACGGAGGAACGATGGGAGAAGAAGCTCATCTGTGAACTTCAGCAACAAGTGAAGCTGCTGAAGGAGAGAGAGAGAGACTGGTGGATGATGGGAAACCAGCTCACATACCAGCTCTGGACCTGAGACCTTTACTCCTGACTTTATCCACTTCCTGTCCCACTTCCTGTCCCGCCCCCTCCACCATCTATAATGTTGCATTATACATGCATTCACACCACTGATGCTTTGAGAGTCACGACGTTTAAATTATATATGTGTGATTTTGATGCTTTTTTACGAATAAAATCTACGTTAGCTCAAGTCTACGATAGCTACGATACAGCTTCTCCTTGCATCTTACTCACCTCAAGTCCAAATTCAAACCTCAGATATGCACACTTATACGTCTTTTGTGTAAATGTACGGTGGCCCTGAGGTGCAAAACACAAAACGCAAATAAAAAAACACAAATGCAAATAAAAAAACACAAACGCAAATCACAAAACACAAACGCAAATCAAAAAACACAAACGCAAATCACTGAAACACAAACACAAATCGCAAATCAAAAAAAAGCAAATCAAAAAACACAAACGCAAATCACAAAACTCTAACACAAATCAAAAAACAAGCGCAAATCAAAAAACACAAATGCAAATCAAAAAACACAAATGCAAATCACGAAACACTAACACAAACGCAAATCACAAAACGCAAATCAAAAAAAGCAAATCAAAAAACACAAATGCAAATAAAAAAACACAAAGGCAAATCACAAAACACAAACGCAAATCACAAAACACAAACGCAAATCAAAAAACACAAACGCAAATCACTGAAACACAAACGCAAATCACAAAACGCAAATCAAAAAAAAGCAAATCAAAAAACACAAACGCAAATCACGAAACACTAACACAAATCAAAAAACAAGCGCAAATCAAAAAACACAAATGCAAATCAAAAAACAAATGCAAATCACGAAACACTAACACAAACGCAAATCACAAAACGCAAATCAAAAAAAAGCAAATCAAAAAACACAAATACAAATAAAAAACACAAACGCAAATCACAAAACACAAACGCAAATCAAAAAACACAAACGCAAATCACTGAAACACAAACGCAAATCACAAAACGCAAATCAAAAAACACAAACGCAAATCACGAAACACAAACACAAATCAAAAAACAAACGCAAATCAAGATACACAAACGCAAATCACGAAACACAAACTCGAATCAAAAAACAAACGCAAATCAAGATACACAAACGCAAATCAAAAAACACAAACGCAAATCACAAAACAAACGCAAATCAAAAAACAAAAGCAAATCAACAAACAAACGCAAATCAAGATACACAAACGCAAATCAAAAAACAAACGCAAATCCACAAACAAACGCAAATCAAAAAACACAAACGCCATTTCCGTTCCGAATTATGGTTTTTGTGTTTTCTGCTTTTGCGTTTGTGTTTTGCACCTCAGGGCCACCGTATAATTGTTTTACATTTCTACAATTATTTAATCACATTACGATGATTTTGTGGGACGTTAGATTTGGAGCAAACACCTCATTTACTGACACAATCAATGATTTTAAATTAGACAGAAAATAAGTGAGAAAACCTTATTTTTATTATTATTCTAAACACATGTACATTTAAACGTGGTCCTGCGGTGGAGCCTCAGCTGGCCAGTCTGTCGTTGAGGTAGTTGGACGTGTTAGCGTCCTGCAGCAGCGTCTCTGCCACGTCGCTCAGATTCTGCTGGTAGGCCAGTCTGTAGCGGCCGTACACGTCGTCGCAGTGCGTCAGCAGGCGCTTCACGTTAGCCGCGACGCTGCCCGGAGCGGCGTCCAGTCTGCATCAACGACAAGAAAAACAGAAAGACAGCGGTGAGTGAGGAGGCCGCGGTCACGTGACCCACCACGTTTACGCATAACTCACTTCTTGAAGATGTCCTCAAAGAGGCCGGAGGTGAGCGGGCGGTGGCGTTTCAGCTCCTCCAGGTAAACAAAATCCCCGCTCACCACGACCTTCTCGTACAGAATCTCCGCCCAGTCTGGACTGTAGCCGTACGCCTCCGACACCACAAACACCTGCCGCGCAAAAAAACACTTTCAAACTCTGCTGCCAACCATTTTATTTTGAAAAATGTGATGTGATTTAGTGTGGATGGACAGAGAGTAAAAAACATTACTTTGAAAACTGCAAAGTTGTGTTTTAGTGTGGAAAACGGATACAGAGAATTTTATTTTGAAAAATGTGAAATTGTGTTTAAGCGTGGACGAAAGGAAACTGAGAATTTTATTTTGAAAACTGCAAAGTTGTGTTTTAGTGTGGAAAACAGACACTGTGAATTTTATTTTGAAAAATGTGATGTGATTTAGTGTGGATGGACAGAGACAACATGGAAAAATGGAAAGTGAGAATTTTTTTTTGAAAAATGTGAAATTGTGTTTTAGCGTGGACGAAAAGAAACTGAGAATATTATTTTGAAAACTGCTATGTTGCGTTTTAGTGTGGATTAAAAGGAACTGAGACTTTAATTTTGAAAACTGCAAAGTTGTGTTTTAGTGTGGAAAACAGATACTGAGAATTTTATTTTGAAAAAACGTGAAATTGCGTTTTAGCGTGGACGAAAGGAAACTGAGAATTTTATTCTGAAAAATGTGAAATTGTATTTTAGTGTGGACAACCGGCAATTTCAACATTTTATTTTGAAAACTACTAAACTTGTGTTGTAGTGGAGATGAAGACGGACAGAGTATTTTATTTTGGAAACTGCTATGTTGCGTTTTAGTGTGGAAAACAGATACTGAGAATTTTATTTTAAAAATTGTTGTTGTATTTTTGTGTGGTCGAAAGGCAATTTCAACATTTTATTTTGAAAACTGGGGGGTTGTATTTTAGTGTGGACAAAGAGTGAAAATTTTATTTTGAAAAATGTGACATTGTATTTTATTGAGGACAAATATATAATATATAATATAATTAAATATACTGAGAATTTATTTTGAAAACTACTAAACTTGCGTTTTAACGTAGATGAAGACGGACAGAGTATTTTATTTTGAAAACTCCAGGGTTGTGTTTTAGTGTGGACGAGGCGAAAGTGACATTTTTATTTTGAAAAATGTGACATTGCATTTTACTGAGAAGTTTATTTTGAAAACTACTAAACTTGCGTTTTAACGTAGATGAAGACGGACAGAGAACTTTATTTTGAAAACTGCAGGGCCATGAGGACAAAGAGAAAGTGAGCCTTTTGGAGTTTTTTGGAGTTTTGGCGACAGACCTGGTAACATCGCGGCAGAGCGACCACGGCGCTCAGCAGCTCCTCCGGTCGCAGGTTGATGACACGTACGTCCACTTCCTGTCTGAGGAAGTGAAGCTGAAGAGCAACGAGCTTGGCCGTCCTCACGCAGCGGGCCGCCTGACGCAAACACGAGTCCTGAACACACACACGCACGCACACACACACACAGTTAACCCAGAAGACACTTTTTGGTTCTCAAAAAGATGTACACACAAGAACACACACAACACACACACGCACACAAACACAGAGACACATCCATGCACGCAACACACAACACAGAGATGCAGACACACACAGACAGACAGACAAACGCAGACACATACACAAACACACATGCACGCACACACAGACACACATACAGACGCAGACACATACACAAACACACATAGGCACACACAGACACACACGCACAAACATAGGCACACACAGCCACACACACGCATGCACGGACACACATACACAAAACACACACACAGATGCTAACACACACACAGACACACACAAACACACAGCCACATACACACACGCACACATACACACAAAACAGACACACGCATGCACGCACAGACACACACGCACGCACACAGACAAACACGTACGCAGACACACACACGGACACAAACACACACACAAACACACACACAGGCACACACACATACACACAACACACGCATACACACAGATGCAGGCACACACAGACAGAAAGACGCGCACACACACACACACAGACGCAGACACATACACAAACACACATAGGCACACACAGACACACACGCACAAACATAGGCACACACAGCCACACACATGCATGCACGGACACACATACACAAAACACACACACAGACACACACAAACACACAGCCACATACACAGACGCACACATACACACAAAACAGACACACGTATGCACACACAGACACACACGCATGCATGCACACATGCACACACACACAGACACACACATGCACGCACACAGACAAACACACGCACGCAGACACACACACACACACATAACCACACAGGCACACACAGACACACACACACACACACACACACAGACACACACGCATGCCTGCACGCACACATGCACAGACACACACACATGCACACACAGACACAAACACACACACACATAAACACACACAGGCACACACAGACACACACGCACACACATACACAAACACACACACATGCACACAGACACACACACATGGACACACAGACGTACACACAGAAACACACAGACACACACAGAAACACACACACACAGACACACACGCATGCCTGCACGCACACATGCACAGACACACACACACGCACGCAGACAAACACACACGCAGACACACACACGGACACACACACATGCACACACAGACACAAACACACACACACATAAACACACACAGCCACACACAGACACACACACACACACATGCACACAGACACACACACATGGACACACAGACGCACACACAGATAAACACACACAGAAACACACACACAGATACACACACACACAGATAAACACACACACAGATGAACACACACACACACACACAGTAAGATGAGGCGTTCAGGGACCTTAGAGAAACTCTCAGCAGCGTCCTTCAGCAGACCCAACACTTTGACCAGCGAGCTCTCCAGGTCTGGACTGACGACTGTTAGGAGACAAGGCAAAGGTCACAGGTCAGAGGTCACAGGTCACAGGTCAGAGGTCACAGGTCAGAGGTCACAGGTCGGGGGGGGGGGGGGGGGGGTTGGGGGGCCCACTTCCTCCAGACTCACCCCAGGGCTGAGCCTGGATGATCTTCAGCTGCGTCCTGGCAGCCATCTCGTGGTTCTCTCCGATCTCCCTCCTCATGCTGAAGCACAGCGCCACCATGTTGTGCTTCTCACTGTCTGCAGGGAGGCAGCGTTTGATGTAGTCCAGCAGAGCTGTCTTCAGACTGGAGCACTGAGGACGGGGTTAGAGACAAGGTCAACAAGGTCAACAAGGTCAACAAGGTCAACAAGGTCAACCATTAGAGTCTTTTTCTCACTGATATCTAGTTTGTAAACCACTCACTCTCCCACACCAAAGTCCATAGAGTAAACCAGTGATTTTAACATCACAGCAACACAGGAGTTCACAGGAGTTGTTGATCCACTGCTGCCTCCATCACTAACTTACAATGACTGATTTTGTACAATTCGGCTTTCAACATTGTGTGTGTGTGCGTGTGTGTGTGTGTGTGTGTGTGTGTGTGCGTGTGTGTGTGTGTGCACCTGTCCTCGGTCCATGTCCACCTTCTTTCTCAGCAGCATCTCAAAGCGATGGTTTTGATGCAGCAGGTCGAAGACGTACGTCATCTCATTGTATCTGCTGATACCTGTTAGCAGACGCACCTGCACACACACACACACACACAGACACACATTAAATGACAGGTGTAATATTTGTTACTGGTACCAGAACTTTACCAGTCATTTACTTGTGTCTGTCTGTGTGTGTCTGTGTGTGTGTGTGTGTGTGTGTGCGTGCATGCGTGTGTGTGTGAGTGAGTGTCTGTCTGTGTGTGTCTGTGTGTGTGTGCGTGTGCGAGTCTGTCTGTGTGTGTGTGTCTGTGTGTCTGTATGTCTGTGTGTGTGTGTCCGTGTGTATGTCTGTGTGTCTGTGCGTATGTGTGTGCGTGCGTTCGTGCATGCGTGTGTATGTGTGTGTGTGTGTGTGTGTCTGTGCGTGTCTGTGTGTGTGTGTGTGTGTCTGTGCGTGTCTGTGTTAACAGCTTCTTCTCTCTGTTATCCATTTAATTCCAATACGACATACATTTATATTAATTAATGTTTGTTTGTGTTCATTTATTCATGATGAAAATAATCCATGGTTTGAACATGTTTTTATTTTTGTTTAACTAAGACTAGTTTACTCCAGCTGTCAATCACAGGCCCCACACTCCCTCAGCTGAACAAGGATCTGTTGAAAATATCTGCAAACGTCTTGAGGAATAATTTTAATTAATTTTTAAATCTCAGGAAATGATTCATCTATCTATAACTCCAGTTGTGTGTGTGTGTGTGTGTCTTTGTGGCATAGGGAGTGTCACTAAGTACAGAGTTCACTCCATGTCAGAGTGGGAGTGGCTCCGCCTGCTATTTCCTGGTTCCCGCCCCCTCACACATGCAGTTTGACAATGGGAGGGGGAGGAGCCCACAGGCTCCGCCCACTGCTGCGTCACATGTTGTTGAGATCAAACCTGTTCCATTTATGAGGAAGAGAAAGTCAGACGGTGGTGAAATGGCAGGAGTTCAGCTGCACAGAGAAACTCTCTCTTGTTCCATCTGTTTGGATCTTCTGAAGGATCCTGTGACTCTGAACTGTGGACACAGCTTCTGTATGAACTGTGTTAAAGACCACTGGGACTGTGAGGACGTGAAGAAGATCTACAGCTGCCCTCAGTGTAGAGAGGCCTTCAAGCCGAGGCCTAACCCGATGAGAAGCACCATGTTAGCAGAGTTAGTGGAGGAGCTGAAGAAGACTGGACTCCACGCTGCTCCTGCTCATCACTGCTATGCTGGAGCTGAAGATGTGGCCTGTGATGTCTGCACTGGTAAGAAGCTGAAAGCTCTCAAGTCCTGTTTGGATTGTTTGGCCTCTTACTGTGAGGAACATCTCCAGCATCATCTATCATCTGCGTTAAAGAGACACAAGCTGGTGGAGCCCTCCAAGAACCTCCAGGAGAACATCTGCCCTCTTCACGACGAGGTGAAGAAGATGTTCTGCCGCACTGATCAGCAGTGTATCTGTTATCTCTGCTCTGTGGACCAACACAAAGACCACGACACAGTCTCAGCTGCAGCAGAGAGGAAGCAGAAGCAGAGAGAGCTGGATCTGAGTCAAGAAGAAGTCCAGCAGAGAGTCCAGGACATAGACAGAGACGTGAAGGTGCTTCAACAGCAGGAGGAGGCTCTGAATCTCTCTGCTGATAAAGCTGTGGACGACACAGACAAGATCTTCACTGAGCTGAGCTCTGAGGTGAAGCAGCAGATCAGATCCAAGCAGCAAACTGAAGTGAGTCGAGTCAGAGACGCTGAGAAGAAGCTTGAGCAGGAGAAGACTGAGCTGAAGAAGAGAGAAGCTGAACTGAAGCAGCTCTCACTCACACACGACCACAACCAGTTTCTCCTCAACTACGGCTCACTGTCAGCACTCAGTCCATCTACACACTCGTCCACCATCAACGTCCGTCCTCTGAGACACTTTGAGGACGTGACAGCAGCTGTGGTGAAGCTCAGAGGACAACTGAAGGACGTCCTGACCCAGACGTGGACAAACATCTCACTGGCTGTGGCTGAAGCAGATGTTTTACTGACACCAGAACAAGAACCTGGACCAGAACCAAAGACCAGAGCTGAGTTCCTCAGATATTCACAGGAAATCAAACTGGATCCAAACACAGTAAACAAACGTCTGTTTTTATCTGAGGGAAACAGAAAAGTGACAATGATGGATGAAGATCAGTCTTATCCTGATCACACAGACAGATTCACTGATGAGCTTCAGGTCCTGAGTGAAGAGAGTCTGAGTGGACGTTGTTACTGGGAGGTGGAGTGGAGAGGAGGAGGAGTTAGTGTAGCAGTGACGTACAAGAACATCAGCAGATCAGGGAGATCAAATGAATGTGAATTTGGATACAATGACAAATCTTGGGCTTTAGTTTGTGACCTAAACAGTTGTGAGTTTGTTCACACCAACATCTACACTGAAGTCTCAGATGTTGGTGCCTCCAGAGTGGGAGTTTACCTGGACCACAGAGCAGGTCTTCTGTCCTTCTACAGAGTCTCTGACTCCATGACTCTGATCCACAGAGTCCAGACCACGTTTTCTCAGCCTCTCTATGCTGGAGTTTGTCTTTATTCTCGTTTCTCTGGATCCACAGCTGAGTTTTGTAAACTCAAATAATCTGGAGTTCTTTCAGGATCAGGAGTTTAAATCTTCTTCTCTGCTCTGGACTCTGACTTTAAACTGTGAGCGCGTTTATTGACAAGAAAACAAATGAAGTTTCTGCTGATTTTAGTCGATAAACTCTGGAAAAAATGACTCAGAAATAAAGAGTCAGAACTTTGACGAAGAGATTCAACGTCAGCGTGAATCGAATGTTTGAGAAGACGAATGAGTCACTGTGAAGGTTTAGATCTGGTTATTGTTGTAGAAATCAATAAAAGATGGGATTGTAAACTCTATCCATGGTCTCAGCACACACACACACAGACACACACACACACACAGACACACAGACACACACACACACAAAGACACACACACACACACACACACACACACACACACACACACACACACACACACACACACACACACACACACACACACACACACACACAGAGACACACACACACTCACTCACACACACACACACTAACACAGACACACACACATAGACAGACACACACACACACACAGAACCAGACACACACACTCACTCACTCACTCACACACACACAGACACACACACACTCACTCACTCACTCACACACACACACACTCACTCACTCACTCACAGACACACACAGAGACACACGCACACACACACACACACACATAGACACACACACACACTAACACACACACACACACACACACACACTAACACAGACACACACACACACACACACACATAGACACACACACACACTAACACAGACACACACACACACACACACACACACACACACACACACTAACACAGACACACACACACACACATAGACAGACACACACACACACACAGAACCAGACACACACACTCACTCACTCACTCACTCACTCACTCACACACACACACACTCACTCACTCACTCACTCACAGACACACACAGAGACACACACACACACACACACAGATACACACACATGCACAGACACAGACACACACAAAGATAAACACACACACACACAGATAAACACACACACAGACACACACACACACACACACAGAACCAGACACACACACACACAGACAGACACACACACACACACACAGAACCAGACACACACACACACACAGAACCAGACACACACACACACACACACTCACTCACTCACTCATTCACACACACACACACACACACAGACACACACACACACACACACACAGATTAACACACACACACTCACACACTCACTCACTCACTCACAGACACACTCACTCACACACACACACACACACACAGTCTGTATGTCTGCAGAGGGGGCGGGGCTTACCAGCAGGCTGTAGTGCTCTCCTGGAGCGAGGTGGGCGTGGCTAAGGTGACGGGCGCCCTGAAGCACACGCATGATTCCCTCCATGTTACAGGTGAGGCTGAAACAGTCGTGAGCTGCGATCAACAACTCTACAACTGAGGAGGAAGGAGAAGAGGAGGAGGAGGAAGAGGAAGAGGAAGAGGAAGAGGAAGAGGAAGAGGAAGAGGAAGAGGAGGAGGAGGAAGAGGAAGAGGGGGAAGAGGAAGAGGAGAAAGACATGTTTTTATTTCACAGCTGAGTGTGCGTGTCTGTGTGTGCCCTTGTGTGTGTGTACATGTGTGTGTGCATGAATGCGTGCGTGCCTGTTTGTGAGTGAGTGTGTGTATGTTTGTGTGCGCCCGTGTGTGTGTGCCTGTGTGTGTGTGTGCATGAATGTGTGCGTGTGTCTGTGTGCATGCGTGTGAGTGAGTGAGTGTGTGTGTGCGTGTGTGTGTTGATGTATGTGTGTGTGTGCATGCATGTGTGTCTGTGTGCGCCTGTGTGTGTGCGCTTGTGTGTGTGTGCATGCATGTGTGTGTGTGAGTGTGTGTGCATGTGTACATGTGTGCACATGTGTGCCTGTGTGTGCCCTTGTATGTGTGTACATGTGTGTGTGCATGAATGCGTGTGTGTATGTGTGTGCGTGCTCCTGTGTGTGAGTGTCTGTGTGAGTGAGTGTGTGCGTGTGAGTGTGTGCATCCGTGTGTGTGTGTACATGTGTGTGTGCATGAATGCGTGCGTGTGTGTGTGCCTGTGTTTGTGTGCGTGTGTGAGTGTGTGTGTGGGTGTGCATGTGTGTGTGTGTGTGCATGTGTGCGTGCGTGTGTGTGTGTGCCTGTGTGTGTGTGCGCCTGTGCGTGTGTGTGTGTGTGCCTGTGTGTGTGCACCTGTGTGTGAGTGTCT
>NC_139809.1:31112314-31119814 GCF_963457635.1 Microchirus variegatus
ATAATATATATTATTTAATTAATTAATTAATTAATTAAATATGATGATATAAAAAAAATCTGCATGTTATATAAGTATATAAATCAGAGTTATATATTAAAAAAATACTATTATAAATATAATAAAAACATTCATGCTTGTACCTGGAGCAAAAAATGCAATAATGATATAAAATGATAATGATAATAAATAAATACATTAATAAATAAATAAATAATGTAATAAATGAATAAATAAATGATAATTATATATATATATATATATATACTGTATAAATAAAATAAATCTACATCTTATATAAGAAGACAAATCAAACAGCAGAATCGACTTCCTGTACCTTAGAGAGTTGGTAGAGGCCGAGCACTTGTTTACAGTAGTTGTTGCCGTGGCGACACTGATCCAAGAGTCTCTGCAGCTCGACAACCACGTCGTCGTCTTCGTGGAGAGGGAACATGGTGAGTGACAGGCTGCTGAAGGAGGAGGCTGCACCAGAGACACGGGGTTAACGTCTGCTCCAGGTCACACTTTACATCACATCACATGGACGATCATACGTACAGCTGATGCTGCTCCTCAGCACCGGCTCCGCTGCGCCCTCCGGTGGTCGGGGGTGGAGCTCTCCAGACGCCAGGCCTCGGCAGCGCAGCACCACCCACACGTCGCTGTGGTGCAGGGAGAAGTAACGGCAGATTCTGCTGGCTTCATGGACGCCGCCGTCGTCCAGCAACCGACCGATCAGCGCGGACAACACTCGCCTCTCCTCTGGACTCAAACCCTCCTCCTCCTCCTCCTGCTGCTGCTCCTCCTCCTCCTCACATGGAGCAGGAAGTCCTTCCACACTGAGGAACCTCTCCGCGTTCAGAGCTGAGATGTTAGAGAAGGAGAACTCCTTCATCAGGACGTCGTACGTGTTGGTGTCAGACGTGACGCCGGGCGGCGGCGGCAGGTTGAAGACGCTCTCCTTCTCCATGGCGGCGGCGAGGACGCGGCGCCGCACCTGGTTCCTCCACAGCGTCTTCTCCAGGTTCTCCAGCTCGTCCACGGGGGCCGGCGTGAGCAGCGAGAGCCAGTGAGCGGCCATGGCCAGCAGGAGGCAGCGTTCCTGGACGTCCAGCAGCAGCTCGCTCCGAGCGTCCGCGCTCGCCGCCTCGGCCTGCGACAGGAAGAAGCGCGACGCCGGCCTCGGGTCGGTGCCGTTGCTCCTCAGCTGCTGATGACACTTCCTCCAGAAGACTACGCGAGTCTCCAGCCTCCTCCACTGAGGCTTGGACTTCTGCGAGGTCACTTCCTGATGGAGCTTCAGGAAACAAAGAAAACGTGTGGTCAAGAGCGCCACCTATGTGTCAGTACCTGAATCACACACACACACACACTCTGAAACACTTGTGAGAGCAAACCTGGCTGAGCAGCAGGTGCTGGACAGGAAGTGCAGCCAGCTGAGCCACCTGTCTGGCCTGGCTGTAGCGCCCCCTGGCCTGCAGAGCGTCCACAGCAGCCTGGAACTCCTCCTGCTGGTCAGAGGGAGAAGTGCACTGCAGAAGCCTGGGGGACAGGCTGACCTCTGACCCCTGCAGCAGCTGACTGAGCTGACTGAGCTTCCTGAAGTCTGGACCTGCACACACACACACACACACACACACACACACACACACACACACACACACACACACACACACACACACACACACACACACACACACACACACGAACGAACAAACAGAAACACACAAATACAAACACACATGTACAAACACAGAAACACAGACACAATTGCACAAACACACACATGCACAAACAAACACACACAAACACACACATGAACAAACACAAAAACACACGCGCACACAAACACACACACATGAACAAACACAGAAACACACGCGCACACACACGAACAAACAGAAACACACGGACACGCAGAAACACGCACGCTCAAACACACACAAACACAGAAACACACACATATATACACACACATGAACAAACAGAAACGCTCACGCACAAACACACACACACACGAACAAACGCAGAAACACACACACGCACAAACACACATCAAGAACAAACACAGAAACACACACACGCACAAACACACATACATGAACAAACACAGAAACGCACAAACACACACACACGAACAAACACAGAAACACACGCACACAAACACATACACACAGACACGCACACACACGAACAAACACAGAAACACACACATATACACACACACGCACACACACGAACAAACACAGAAACACACACATATACACACACACACGCACAAACACAGAAACACACACACGAACAAACACAGAAACACACAAACACACATACATGAACACACACACACACAGGGAAAATGATCAAAATTACATTATTCAGAGGAAGCTGCTGTTGTTTCCTGTGTCCACCAGATGGTGCTGTGGTGCTGTCACTGCCTCAGTGCTGAGAAACTACAACTTCCTTTTAAAACGTGTTTGTTTGATTCGTTAAAATGCCAAATATATAATATAACTTCCTTTCAAGTTCAAAATGCGGCTCCATGAGCCTTTTACACGGATACACAGGGGGCGCTGTCGAGCCACTTTTTCCACAGAAAACACTTATATGTAATACCTTTTCATTTGTCCAGGATTCTAAACGTTTGTTCTGTTTGTTCAAAATGCGACAAACGTGATGATTCAGGGCGAAAAACAGAGAGAAAACTTACGCTGTAAAGACGTTATTTTGTTATTTTGTCACATTCTCACCGTTGGATTTGAGGAGTTTGTCGACGTCGGCCAGAAGCTGCAGCAGCCGGTGGAGGTCGTACTGGGAGGAGCAACGCTGCAGCATGGTGAGGAGCAGCACCGACGCCTGGCTCTCCACCCACTGCAGAGGGAGGTCACCAGAGGAGGCGCTGCTCCTCAGCTACGATAGGAACAGAGAAAACCAGTGATTTTAGCTCACAGGGACACAGGAGCTGCTGGTCCTCTGCTGCCTCGTGTGGTCACTTTGTGTCACTGAGGTTAAGTCTAAATTAAATATTTTTAAAAGCTGAATTCACTAAAATCAGTCATTGTAAGTTAGTGATGGAGGCAGCAGTGGATCAACAACTCCTGTGTGTGTGTGTGTGTGTGTGTGTGTGTGTGTGTGTGTGTGTGTGTGTGTGTGTGTGTGTGTGTGTGATGTTAAAATCACTGGTTCCTGAAGGATTGTTGAACATGAAGACGTTGGTGGACTCACAGTGATGAGCGTCCTCTGGAAGTCCAGCAGCTTCTCTTTGGCCTCGGAAAAGTTCCTGTAGTCGCAGCACAGCTCGAACATCCTGAGCACCAACACCAGGGGGCAGTCCTGAGCCACACACACACCAGTCACAGCTTCAGTTCATTTCATCCAATAACAATGAAATTATTACAATTACACTTTTACTTTGGAATCTTAAGAAACATCATCATAAATATATTAACTGTGATGTAACGATGGAATATTAGGTCATAATACGAGAAAGTCGTAATGTTACGAGAAAAGTAAATGCTACGAGAAAAAAGTCGTAATGTTAAGAGAAAAGTCAACGCTATGAAAAAAAGTCGTAATGCTACGAGAAAGTCGTAATGTTACGAGAAAATTCAATGCTACGAGAAAAAAGTCGTAATGTTAAGAGAAAAGTCAACACTACGAAAAAAAATTCGTAATGCTACGAGAAAGTCGTAATGTTACGAAAAAAGTCAATGCTACGAGAAAAAATTCGTAATGCTACGAGAAAGTCGTAATGTTACGAGAAAAGTCAGTGCTACAAGAAAAAAGTCATAATGCTACGAGAAAGTCGCAATGTTATGAGAAAAGTCAATGCTACGAGAAAAAAGTCGCAATGTTAAGAGGAAAGTCAACACTACGAAAAAATGTCGTAATGCTACGAGAAAGTCGGAATGTTACGAGAAAAGTCAATGCTACGAGAAAAAATTTGTAATGCTGTGAGAAAGTCGTAATGTTACGAGAAAAGTCAGTGCTACAAGAAAAAAGTCGTAATGCTACGAGAAAGTCGCAATGTTATGAGAAAAGTCAATGCTACGAGAAAAAAGTCGCAATGTTAAGAGGAAAGTCAACACTACGAAAAAATGTCGTAATGCTACGAGAAAGTCGGAATGTTACGAGAAAAGTCAATGCTACGAGAAAAAAAGTCGCAATGTTACGAGAAAATTCAACGTTACGGAAAAAAAAGTCGTAATGCTACGAGAAAGTCGTAATGTTACGAGAGAAGTCAATGCTACGAGAAAATTCAACGTTACAGAAAAAAAGTCGTAATGCTACGAGAAAGTCGTAATGTTAAGAGAAAAGTCAACACTACGAAAAAAAGTCATAATGCTACAAGAAAGTAAGAATGTTAAGAGATAAGTCAATGCTACGAGAAAAAAAGTTGTAATGTTACGAGAAAATTCAATGTACGAGAAAAAAGTCGCAAAGCTACGAGAAAGTTGCAGTGTTACGAGAAAAGTCAATGCTACGAGAAAAAAAGTCGAAATATCGCGAGAAAAGTCAATTCTACGAGAAAAGTTGTAATGCTACGAGAAAGTCGTAATGTTAGGAGAAAAGTCAATGCTATGAGAAAGAAGTCGTAATGCTACAAGAAAGTCGTAATGTTACCAGAAAAGTTAATGCGACGAGAAAAAAGTCGTAATGCGACGAGAAAAAAGTTGTAATGCTACGAGAAAATCGCAATGTTACGAGAAAGTCGCAATGTTACGAGAAAAGTCAATGCTATGAGAAAAGTCAGACGAGAAAAATGACATAATCCTACAAGAATGGCGTAATATTACAACAAAAAGTCATAACTTACAAGAAAAATGAGTAATTATTCTAAGGTCGGAATGCTACGAGAAATAAGTCAAAATTCTAATTCTCTGTGAATATTACGAAAAATAAGTCGTAATACTACGAGAAAATAGTGGTAATTTTTCTATGGAAAACCTTAATAATTAATAATAATTATATAATATATAATAATTATATAATATATAATTAATAGTTGCAATATTATAACAAAAAGTTGAAATATAATAATGTGACAAGGATAAAGTCTTAATTTAAACAATAACATTCCGAGAAAAACAGTGCGTTAACAGTGATATTCTGATGGAATATTAGGTCATAATCCCTGAGATTTTTCTTCTAGTCCCGCCCCCTTTTAACCACACTGGACACTCATTGGCTCCCAGGACATTTGAGTTTGAATCACATACAACATTCAGGTTTTTTTTACCCTCAGGAAGAGCTCAAATCCTCGGAGGAGGGGCCTAACCAGGCCCCGCCCCAGCAGCGTCCTCCAGATGATTGACAGGTCGTGCAGGTTCCACTCGTGATGCTGCGGGGGTTCGAGGAGGTGGGAGGTGGCTTCAGCCACAGTGACATCATCCACAGAGGTCAACACCCACACACACAGGCAGGACAGGAGCTCCGCCCCCTGTCAATCAAACATGGACGACATTAATAAATAGTAATTAGTACAAGTTAATAAGTTTAATTACTCGACTGCAGAGTCACAAACGTGAGGATCTGAGAAAACGCTACATTTTTAAATCTGCAACGCAACTTTTGTCTGTTTACGTTAAGTAACATCACGAGACAAATGTCGCAATATTACGAGAAAATAGTCGGAATATTACGAGAACGAAGTCGGAATATTACGAGAAAATAGTCGGAACCAGCAGGTCCTGGAACTGAGAAAAAAGTCGGAATATTATGAGAAAAAAGTCGGAATATTACGAGAAGAAAGTCGGAATATTGCGAGAAGAAAGTCGGAATATTACGAGAAAAAAGTCAGAATATTATGAGAAAAAAGTCGGAATATTAAAAGAACAAAGTCGGAATATTACGAGAAAATAGTCGGAACCTGCAGGCCCTGGAACTGAGAAAAAAGTCGTAATATTACGAGAAGAAAGTCGTAATATTACGAGAAGAAAGTCGGAATATTGCGAGAAGAAAGCTGGAATATTACGAGAAAAAAGTCAGAATATTACGAGAAAATAGTCGGAATATTACAAGAACAAAGTCGGAATATTACGGGAAAATAGTCGGAATATTATAAGAACGAAGTCAGAATATTACGAGAAAATAGTCGGAATATTGCGAGAAGAAAGTCGGAATATTACGAGAAAATAGTCGGAATATTACAAGAACGAAGTCGGAATATAACGAGAATAATGTCGGAAAATTACGTGTAAAAGTCGGAATATTATGATAAAAAGTCGGAATATTAACGAGACAACTGTCGCAATATTATGAGAATAAACTCATAATATTACGAGAAGAAAATTGGAATATTAGGAGAAAAAAGTCGGAATATTACAAGAAGAAAGTCAGAATTTCACAGAAAAAAGTTGTAAAATAATGAGGAAAAAAGTCACAAAAACAAAAGTTGGAATATTGCAAGTAAAATTTACGAAAATGAAGTTGCGAAAAAAAGCAAAAAAAGTCCGAAGTCAGAACAAAAAAACTGTATTATTCAAAGTGTTAATATCAGGAATCTCGGGTGAATTACAAAGAAACACGTTTACCTGGTGACAGGCGGCGAGGACGGCCAGCGTGGGGCAGCGTTGAGCCACCGCCTCGTGCAGCAGGAAGCTGCAGGGCGACGCCTGATCCTGACTCTGCAGCAGGACGTGGAAAAGCTCCGACTGATCCCGACTCCCGCTGCAGTTTTCCGTCTTCAGAGGAACCTGCAGGTCCTGGAAC
Organism: Microchirus variegatus; assembly: GCF_963457635.1. NCBI lineage: Eukaryota > Metazoa > Chordata > Actinopteri > Pleuronectiformes > Soleidae > Microchirus > Microchirus variegatus. The sequence continues at coordinate 31,119,023 of NC_139809.1, forward strand.
GCCAGGCTCAGGTGGGCCTGGAGGGCGGCGCCAAACCGGGCCACCAGCGGCCTCACCTGAGGGCGGGAAAGGTCAGGAAAAAAGGGTCAGAGGACGGAGTTCACATGGAACCTGAAGGATGAGGGTGAGTGGGCGTGGCTTCACCTGCTGGGGCGGGAAACTGTGCAGCTGGACGAACAACAGGAAGTGGACGAACTGTCCGTCATCAGCACAGTGGGCGGGGTAAACAGAGCTGAGCTGCAGACTGTGGAGCTGACAGAACTGAACAGGTAACGCCCACTCCTGAGACGCCTCGTACGACGACCTGACACACACACACACACACACACAGTTGAAAATTACAAAAAAGTCCGACTAAAAATCTGTACAAATATCTTAAATCTCCAAACGTTGCGTCCTAAATCTCGTAACATTAAGTCCAAAATCTCCAAACGTTACGTCTTAAATCTCACAACGTTACGTCTTCAATCTTGTAACGCTGCGACTTAAATCTCGTAACGTTACATCTTAAATCTCGTAACGTTACGTCTTAAATCTCGTAACGTTACGTCTTGAATCTCATCACGTTACGTCTTAAATCTCCAAACGTTACGTCTTCAATCTTGCAACGTTACGTCTTCAATTTCCTAACGACGCATCTTAAATCTCGTAACGTTCTGTCTTAAATCTCGTAACGTTCTGTCTTAAATCTCGTAACATACCGTCTTAAATCTCGTAACGTTGTCTTAAATCTCGTAATATTCCGTCTTAAATCTCATAACATTACGTCTTAAATCTCGTAACGTTCTGTCT
>NC_139809.1:31124814-31232314 GCF_963457635.1 Microchirus variegatus
ATGAACCAATGAATGACTGTCTGACTAAATGAATGAACGAATGACTGACTGAATGAATGAATGAATGAATGACTGACTGACTGAATGACTGAATGACTGACTGACTGAATGAATGACTGACTGACTGAATGAATGACTGAATGACTGACTGAATGAATGAATGAGTGAGTGAATGAGGTCACCTGGTCGATTCCTCCAGGGCTGAACATGACAGCAGCCAGAGCCAGTGAACTGTGACCCTCTAACAACAGAGAGCTCAGAGACGCTTGACTTCCTGCTAACACAACCTGAGCAGTGGTGAGGCTGGACTGGAAGAGAAGACCTGGATCTGAAGGAATACACATCTTTATATATAACACACATATATATAACATATATATAACTGTCTTTGAGGTTCATGTTCCTGTCACCTGACAGATCAGTGGTGATCTCCTGGATTTTCACCATCATCTCAAACCAGGGATGGTTCTCTGTCATACTCTGATCGGTCAGTAGGGGGCAGTTCCTGGGAGTTAATCTGTGGAGAGGACACAGAAAAAAACAACAACACAGTTTACAAACCACACTGAGCTCAAACTCACTCTCTCTCACTCTCTCACCTTCTCACCCTCTTTCTCACCCCATCTCTCTCATCCTCCGTCACCCTCTCAACCCATCTCTCTCTCACTCTCACCCTCTCTAACTCCCTCTCTCTCTCTCTCCCTCACCCTCTCTCTCTCACCCCCTCACTCACCCTCTCACTCTCACTCTCACCCTCTCTCTCACTCTCACCCTCTCTCTCTCACCCTCTCACTCTCACTCTCACCCTCTCTCACTCACCCTCACCCTCTCACCCTCTCTCTCTCACCCTCACCCTCTCACCCTCACCCTCTCTCTCTCACCCTCTCACTCACTCTCACCCTCTCTCTCACCCTCACCCTCTCACTCACCCTCACCCTCTCTCTCACCCTCACCCTCACCCTCTCTCACTCTCACCCTCTCTCTCTCTCTCTCTCACCCTCACCCTCACCCTCTCACTCTCACTCTCACCCTCTCTCTCACCCTCACCCTCACCCTCTCTCACTCTCACCCTCTCTCTCTCTCTCACCCTCTCTCTCACCCTCACCCTCTCACTCTCACCCCCTCACCCTCACTCGCTCCCTCACCCTCTCACCTGTGGTGCTCCAGGTAGGTGTAGAGCAGGAACTGCAGGTCGTGTTCCAGACAGAAGGTGATGAAGAGGCTGTGTAGGTGATGAAGGACAGGAGGGGGCGGAGCCGCCATGACTCCTCCCCCCTGAGCCAGCCTCCACAGCAGCTTCTCCAGATGTGAGAGCTCGTCAGGGACAAACTGTCCTCTGCTGGACAGAAGGTCCAGGACCGTCTCCCTCATGTAGGTGCTGCACAGTGTGTGGTTGTTCACCAGCTCTGGGGACAACTGGGGCCACAGGGGGGCGCCACCACCACCACCACCACCACCACCACCACCACCAGCAGCAGCAGCGTCCTGGTCCTGGATCCAGGTGATTACACTGTGCCGGTCGTGGAAGGAGGTCAGGTAACGCCACAGCGCTGCAGGCTCACAGGAAGTCAGCTCTGATGATGGAAACAAAGATGGTGAAGATGATGATGATGATGATGATGATGATGATGATGATGATGAAGCCATGTTCTCACCTGTGTGCTCCAGTCTGGACAGGAGGACGGCCGTCTGGCAGCTCTGGTCCCAGTTCCTGACCCAGTCCAGTCTGAGGTTCTTCCAGAGCTTCAGCTCCTCGCCTTCAGAACCTCCGTGTCCGATCAGCTCGTCCAGAACCCGCTGGTCCACTCCCGTCTCGGCGAGTCTGAAAACCAGGAAAAACCACCGTCATACCTGGAGTACGATGGTGGAGCGACGACAGAGCTGATGATGTTCACCTGAGACAGGTGGAGTTTTCAGGGCAGCAGGACCTGGACGGAGGTCCCAGCTTCTCCACGAGTCTGATCAACTCCACACTCTGAAGCTCCTCCTCTGGGAAATAACTCCGCCTACACAGCTCCTCCACCTGAGCGAGCGAGAGAGAGAGACACAGAGAGAGAGAGTCTGGTCGTGTTCACACGTGATCACGAGGAGATCACGTCCGTTAGCGCCGACTCACCACAAACTCCCTCAGGTCCTTGTCGTCGGTGTAAAGACAGACACTGTGGAGCTGCTGCTTCACACTGAAACCCTGAAACACACACACACACGTCAGTTTCTCGTCACTGTGTGTGTGTGTGTGTGTGTGTGTGTGTGTGTCCTGACCATGTTAGCTAGCAGTGTGTTAGCGGTCTGCAGGTCTCGCCTCCTCAGGCAGGAGAAGACCTGCCGCAGACCCTCCGTCCTCAGAGCCGTCAGACGCTGCTCCGGGCGGCCCCGCCTCCTCAGGACGGCCTGAGCTCGGGGGATCTGATTGGTCAAGACGGAGCGGCGGACCACTTCCTGTGTGACACGGCAGACACGCGAAATAAACAAACGGTCTCCTGCAGTCACAGCGGGGTAACGCGGTTTTCAAACGTCACCTCAGTCGGGAGCTGCTCCCACTCGTCCTCGTCCTCGTCCTCCACCGGAGCAGGAGCAGGAGCAGGAGCAGGAGCAGGAGCAGGAGCAGGAGCAGGAGCAGGAGCAGGAGCAGGAGCAGGAGCAGGAGCAGGAGCAGGAGCAGGAGCAGGAGCAGAGTCCGTGCTGGAGACGTCACTTCCTGTAGGCCACGGGAATCTCTTCATGTAGCTCCTCAGTTCGGTGAGATACCGGTCCAGGACGTCCACGCAGCTCCGTACACCTGCGTCCTCATCTGAAGACACAACACAGAGACTGTGAACCACTGTGTGTGTGTGTGTGTGTGTGTGTGTGTGTGTGCGTGCGTGCGTGTGCGCGTACTCACGTTGTGTGTCGGTCAGCACACAGCGGATCTGTGTGTTGACAAAGTTCAGCGTGATGTTGAGCAGCTGCTCTGAAAACTGACGACTCTGAGCTTCACTGTGTGAGTCTCTGACGGACGAGCAGAGGAGGTCTAAGGCAGGACACAACTGCTGCACACCTGCACACACACACACACACACACACATGCACACACACACGCACACACACACATGCACATCGCCAAATTTGACAAAATCAGTCATAGTAACTCAGTGATGGAGGCAGCAGTGGATCAACAACTCCTGTGAACTCCTGTGTTGCTGTGATGTTAAAATCACTGGTTTTCTCTATGGACTTTGGTGCAGGGAGAGTGAGTGGTTTACAAACGTCAGTTTCCACAGTGAAATGAAGCATTAAACTTATTGTTCAGCATCACGACAAAGAAATACAGCGATAACAAAGACGTAACATCGGTGATAAACGTACTCTCGGTCAGACTCGGCGTGGACGTCGTCGTCGTCGTCGTCGTCTGATCTGCAGCTGCGAACGTCGTCGTCGTGGAGATCAGGAGATTTTCTTTGCTCTTCAGGTAAAAGTCGACCGTGTCCAGCTGACGGTTCTTCAGTCCAGCCTGTCGTGACCACGCCCACATTACTATACAGCCACGCCCACATTGTCATATGATCACATTAGCATACAAACACTCCTGCATTAGCATACACCCACGCCCACATTTGAATACAACCACATCAACATTTGCATACAACCACGCCCACATTACAATACAACCACGCCCACATTAGCATACAACCACACCCACATTATCATACCACCACGCCCACATTAGCATACCACCACGCCCACATGAGCATACCACCACGCCCACATTAGCATACAACCACGCCCACATTAGCATACAACCACACCTACATTACAATACAACCACACCCACATTAGCATACAACCACGCCCACATTTGAATACAACCATGCCCACATTAGCATACAACCACGCCCACATTGGAATACAACCACGCCCACATTAGAATACAACCACACCAACATTTGCATACAACCACACTGACATTAGCATACGCCCACATTTGAATACAACCACGCCCACACTAGCATTCAGCCACGCCCATATTATATACAACCGTGCCCACATTAGAATACAAACACTGAAATAACCACAGCGCCCCCTGCTGTCGACAGGCGGGAGTGGCCTCCTACCTGCAGGGCGTGGATGGGGATGGAGCAGCGCCCCCAGCTGTTCAGGTGACACACTGCGTCTACAGTCGCTGCGCTGCCAAAGAGCATGAGTCTGCTGAGCAAGTCCTGCTGAGACACTGAGAACAAGACCTGCAGGACACCGTCCTCTGGAGACACAGACAGACAGACAGACAGACAGACAGACAGACAGACAGACAGAGAGAGAGAGAGAGAGACAGACAGACAGACAGACAGACAGACAGACAGACAGAAAGACAGAAAGACAGACAGACAGACAGACAGACAGACAGACAGACAGACAGACAGACAGACAGAGAGAGAGAGAGACAGACAGACAGACAGACAGACAGACAGAAAGACAGACAGACAGACAGACAGACAGACAGACAGACAGACAGACAGACAGACAAACAGACATATTGTTTATTTATTTTTACATATTAGACTGTGTAACTATTCTAAATGTATTATTTTATTTCATTATTCTCCCGACACATTAGCATAGATGTCATTTCTCTGTTCACCCAGCAGGTGGCAGTGTTGCACTCTGAATGGTTAAATAGTGAAACTGAATTCATCTGCTTATTCATATTTTTGGAACTCAAGGGAGAGAATCTGAAATTTGAGGGGAAAAATTCTAAATTTCGAGAGAAAAAAGAATAAATCAGGATTCTGACGGGAAAAAAAATTCTGGATTTTTGATTAAAAAAAATAATCAGTATTTATAGGAAAAAAACGGAATTCTGAGGGAAAAAAATATTGTAATTCTGAGGAAATGTTTTTTTTTTTTTTTAATTTTGAGGGGAAAAAAATCTGAATTTTGAGGAAAAAAAATCTGAATTTATGTGTTGACACTGACCGGTCAGCAGCAGTGTGTGTTGTCTCTCTCCACAGCGTTGGACCGCAGCAGCCTCTCCTTCCACCTGGTGTGAGCTCACTGCTCCGGACTCCAGTTCCCATGATGCCACTGTGGTGCGTTGGTTGCCGGGGGAGACGAAGGTGAGCAGGACGGAAAACTCTGAGACGGAGATCAGCGTCGGCCGGGACGACTGCGGGGCGGAGAACGTGGCGGTCGTGAAGCCGCGAGGGATTCTGCTGCGGGACGAGGGCGGAGCCTGGTGGGACGAGGGCGGAGCCTGGTGAGGAAGGGAGGAGGACCAGGAGGAGGAGGAGGAGGATCCTGGATCCTGCTGAGCTCTGCTGCACATGGAGGACAGACGAGCTTCCCAGGACCTGCAGGTGAAGTCAGAGCACGGAGAGTCAAACTGAGATAATCTGGATTATATCAGGATTTAACCTAAAAAAGATGGTTCACTACTTATTGAGGTGAATCACCATGGTAACCAACAATGAACCAAAGATTAAAATCCCCACTAACAAGTTTCTCCGTAAAGTGGATTTACAACAACACCCTCAGATCATATAATCTAGATTATGTTGAGATTAGGTTCATTCGTATCCTTGCTTTGATCAAACTGCCAGTGCGAGGACTCAGATTACCGGTCGGTGCTGAAGGTCGAGCCGAGGTCGGCGAGGCTGCAGCTGGAGCTCAGCAGACTGTCCTGGTCTGCAGGCTGCTGTGCACGCAGAGCGGGGCCAGCAGGGGGCGCTGCACACAGCAGGTGGTGTGGAAACATTCTGCAGGAGAAACAGATCAGCGTCATGTTGGTTTGTCTGTTTGAGCCAGAGGGTTTTCAAGAAACTGGACATTTTCTGAATTTTAAGAAAAAAAAATTATCAGAATTTTCATGGGGAAAAAAATCTGAATTTTCAGGAAAAAAAATCTGAATTTTCAGGAAAAAAAATCTGAATTTTCAGGAAAAAATATCCAGAATTTTCAGAAAAAATATTCCTGAATTTTCTGAATTTTTTTCCACCAGAACTTTAAGAAAAAAATCCAGAATTTTTTTCTTCAGAATTTTCAGAAAAAAAAATATCTTAATTTTAAGAAAAAACAAATGCAGAGTTTTAAGGAAAAAAATCCAGAATTTTAAGAAAAAAAAATCCAGAATTTTAAGGGGGAAAAATTCAGAATTTTAAGGGAAAAAAATCCAGAATTTTAAGGAAAAAAAATCCAGAATTTTAAGGGGAAAAAATTCCAGAATTTTAAGGGAAAAAAATTCGAGAATTTTAAGAAAAAAAATTCCAGAATTTTAAGATTATTTTTTTTCTCCAGAATTTTAAGAAAAAAAATCTGAATTTTGAGGGAAAAAAAATCTGAATTCCCATTGAAACGAGTGTGTAAAGGTGATTTTTTCCCAGGTCAAAAGTCAGGAAAAGTTTCTTTGTTATTTGGAGCAAAGAAACTCTTTAAAATAACGATATTAAACTGGTTTAATTCTCACCTGAAGTAGAGGTCGAGGTCGACGGCGACGGCGTCGTGACTTTGAGTGACAGCGACGGCCGTGCTGAGGTCAGCTGACACCTGGACGACGCAGAAGGACGAGGACGACGAGAGGACGGGACACGACGAGAGGACGTCGTCATCGTCCACCTGGACGGAGCTCAGGTAAGAAGGGACGTCCACGCTCGCCAGCAGACGGCCGTCAGTGATGTCATACACACCTGAGCGGAGGGGGCGGGGTTAAAGAAAAGCCTGCTGGGTAATTTGAAGATAACAAAAAAATATATATATATTTTCAGGATACAGATGAGTCCAGAGGAGCTGAGGGTGAAGAGGACGTCTCTGCAGACGCAGTGATGGACGGCGGCCGACGCCCCCACGCGGCGGCAGGTCAACGTCATCTGTGGCTCCGCCTCCTGCTCCGCCTCCTGCTCCGCCTCCTCCTGCGGTCGCCGCCACTGCAGCTGCAGCAGATAGTCGTCGTTCAGCAACGCGAGACATCGGCCGGCGGCGAACGACAAGACGTGCAGCGACCGCAGCTCAGACACGCCTGAAACACAACAACAACACAACGACACACGTTAGCGTTCAGAGGAAGAAGAAGAAGAAGAAGAAGAAGAAGAAGAAGAAGAAGAAGAAGAAGAAGAAGAAGAAGAACTCACTGGGCTCCTGCTGTGTGAGCGTCTGCAGCAGCTCGTCTGCAGGACATCGACAGACACAGTGAACAGAGACGGACGCTGGACGCTCTGATTTCACCTCCAGCAGTTTCAGCTCACAGTCTGATGCCACACTCAGGAGTCTGAAGCTGCTGCTCTGGACGCTCACCTCCTCCCAGGAAAAACTACAACAACATAGAGAAAAAATACAAATAATCTTAGATTTGATTTGTCTGAAGTGACAGCTCGATGGACAGGAGGTGGACACAGGCTTTGAGTCGCTGTCCGTCTGGATCTGAGATCTTTATATTATATATATTTGTTATTCTCTAGATCAGGGGTCACCAACCTTTTTGAGACAGAGAGCTACCTTAAGGGTAAAAAATAATATGGAGGGCTACCATATAATATTTTTTTGTTTGTTTACCATTTAAATGATTAATATTATGCATTCAACTGCATACACATTCATTCCAGTGCTTACTCCTAACGATTACCAGTTTTTATAAACAATATCAAAGATATTTTACTGAGCGATCATACGGATACATGCAAGTGAGGTGAAGTGAAGTGAGTCCGCGGGCACCGTATTGGCTGCCTGCGGGCTACCAGGTGCCCGCGGGCACCACGTTGGTGACCCCTGCTCTAGATGATTGACACAGGTCTAACTGCATACAGCGTCTGCCTGGACAGGTTGGGGTGAAAGGACAAATGGAGGCCAGAGGGGAGACAGAGGAGACAGTTCTGAACCACAATCTAATTCTAGAAAGCCTGACCCAGGACTTTCCAAAGAGAAACGAACTGCGATAGAAACACAGAGCAAAGACTGATACTGGACCCAGAACCTCCTCATCTCCTCAGCACCTCCTCAAAATCTCCTAAAAACCTCCTCAAAATCTCCATAAAAATATCCTCAGCACCTCCTCAAATTCTCCTCAAAATCTCTTCAAAACCTCCTTAAAATCTCCATAAGTACCTCCTCAGAACCTCCATAAAAATCTCCTCAGAACCTCCATAAGAACCTTCATAAGAACCTCCTCAGAACCTCCATAAGAACCTCCTCAGAACCTCCATAAAAACCTCATCAGAACCTCCCCAGAACCTCCATAAAAACCCCCTCAGAACCTAATCAAACAAATACAAGTATTATTTAGTTTAAAAACTCTGTCACTCACTCGGAGCAGTTGTCGTCCACCGCCGCCGGAGGCGCCTCTCTGTCCGCCGCGTCCCACACCACCAACCTCCCGCCTCCTCCTCCTCCGCCGCCTCCGTGGCCCCGGAGCTCCAGCACGCAGGCGAGCACGGAGCCGCCGCCGGGAGCGAGCTCCGCTCTGCGGATGTCCGGGACCGCAGCACAGCGCTGGTTCTCCGGGATGACAGCGACCACTGTGACGCTGCTCTGCGGCCGCGGAAGAGACTCCAACATGGTTCTTGTTATGGTTCTTGTTATGGTTCTTGTTGTGGTTCCTCTTCTTCTTCTTCTTCCTGTCATGTAAACAGCAGCGCAGTCACGTGACACGTGACTCCAGTCAGCTGACCCAGTCTGACCAATAGGAGAAGAGCTCCACAGTCCATATAATCGATTTCCGATGCTCTGATCAGTCTATCGTAGATTGGTAATATATAAGTTAAAAGTCTTAAAGTTTATGATAATTACTGTACTTTGATATCAAAAGTAATTTTATGATGTAAAACTAAAGTAAAAGTATTAAAAAAGCGTGGGTTCAATTCCTGTCTCTGCTCGACTCGCTCTATAATACAGACCATAATACCTGATAATCTTCTTCTGTTGTTTTTTGGTAGTAACGAAATGGAAAATGGAGTTTTATATAGTATATATATATATATATATATATATACCCATATATATACGTATATATGTATATATAAATATATATGTGTATATATATATGTATTTAAATATATATGTGTATATGTATATATATATATATATATATATATATTATATATATAAAACAAAGTAAAGTACAGTAAAGTATTTGATCCACTGAGCCCCTCTAAAAAACATCACAAAGAAATATTTTATATTTTTTTTAACGCAGGTTTTATTTTTCAGAGTCAATAACAACTTGATCACCAGGGGGCGCCCTAATAACATCACAAACATTTGAACTTAAAGTTCTAACTTTTGTCATGAAATTGTTTTTTTCCACTTGTTTAAGCTTGAATAATAATAATAATAATAATTTTGTGATTATACTGCCCCCTACTGGGGACATTAGCAAGAGTGACGGTGGTTTAATCAAACTCCGTTTAAGCCGAGTTTAATATCCGCGAGAAACGCGTGCGGATATTATGGAATCGGACCAATTTTTTTTTTATGGGTCATATACCCCCTGTAGATGATCCCTATTGATTTTGAGCTGTCTACCATTTTTATTAATTAATTAATGATATAAAAACCATATTTTCGCCTGTATCTTCCAAAGTTTTGCTTTGTAGCTTTATTATTAATTAGCAAATTAATTAATTTATTATGCTAAAAACACATTTTGGGCTTTATCTTCCAGACTGATGGAGATATTCCCTTAAAATGTTGTACAATGATTCATGTAACAACTATCTACAAGTACAATCATTATTACTTTGGCTATGATTGGTAATAGTTACATAATAAGTTAACTGGTTAACTTAAAAAATATAGTTAAGCCTCCATTTCTTTTTTAATGCATTGAATGGAAAGTTTGAACATATTGTAGCGTTTTCATGAAATGTAATAAACATAGTGTAGCTTTTTCATGACATTTGGACACTTTGAAGATATGGCAGGTGTGGTTAGCATTTTAGTATTCATAATATTTAACAAGGTATAATAGGTTAACTAGTTTTATTAAAAACTAGAGAGAAATGTATGAGTTCATGTATTCTGTGTTCAATATGGAGTTTATATGGATACTTTGCACATGTATAAAGTGTAGTCAGCATTATATCATAATATTTAACAGAATTTATTAATAATTAATTAAAACAGTTAGTGGCAGGTGCGAGTGCGTATACTTTGGGTATATTGGAAAGTTGAGGATTGGACAAGTTTGCGGATAAACCCCTTGCTGTCGGCCCCCGACAGCGTAGGCTAGTTATTTTATATCTCGTCATCAAAAAAGCTTATTTAAAAATCCCGGTAAATAAATAAATAAAAAGCATCGACACAACTCGAGAATGAAATTTCATTTATTTTTATTTGTTGTTGTTGTTGTTGTTGTTATGTACATGAGACTGTGATATTATTTTTTGCTGAATTTCACACTGAACAGGAAAATAATAAAAAATAATAAAGTCACGTCTGTCGGACAAAAGTGTCCGTCATGTCACTTCCTGTACAAACACACGCCCACTTCCTGTCGAGGCGCCTTTTCTAAAATGTTTAAAACGGCTGTTTTTTTTCTGAGCCGAGACAAATATAATTCTGTGTGTGTGTGTGTCGCCCTCTCTCTCTCTCTCTCTCTCTCACACTCACACACACACACACACACACACACACACAGGTCACATGATCGCCCTGACCGACTGTGATTGGGCTATTTCTCCGCCCTGTGTTTAACAAATGAAAACTTTATTTCATTATCAATAACAACAAAAACAAAAACTGTCCCATTGAATGTACAACTCCTCCTCCGGCCATTTTGTTTCCCCGCCTCCTTCGGCCATTTTGTTTCCCCGCCCCCTCTCGCCCTTGTCTCGTCACTCTTGACCGAACCCCTCCGTCTCCTCGATGGCGAACAGCAGTTTCTCTCGCAGTTGCTCCAGACTTCGGTACGGCGGCAGGTCAAGGCGGTTGAAGCTGTGGGCGAGGGAAAAGGGGGAGGAGTCACATGAAGTTTGTCGCAATAAATAGAGCGCTTTCAACCCAGCTCACTTTGGAGCGTCACACTTTAACGTAGAGATGTGGTTGCACAAGCATCGTGGTTAGCTGTAGCATAGGTAGTGGTTGGCACCAGCATTGTGGTTGGCAGTAGCATTGTGGCTAGCTGTAGCATAGGTAGTGGTTAGCGCTAGCATAAGTGAAGGTTAGCTCTATGCATAGCAGCTAGCAGTCGTTAGAATACGAAAAAGCCCACACATCCTACATCAAAACGTGCGGTTTGATCGGGAACAGTGCGCAAAACTGCAAAGAATTCCCACATACACATTAATGGGAAACGGTAAAAAAAAACAGATTACAACCCAGCTCACTTTGGAGCGTCATACTGGTTGCACAAGCATTGTGGTTAGCTGTAGCATAGGTAGTGGTTGGCACTAGCATCGTGGTTAGCTGTAGCATAGGTAGTGGTTGGCACTAGCATCGTGGTTAGCTGTAGCATAGGTAGTGGTCGGCACTAGCATCGCGGTTAGCTGTAGCATAGGTAGTGGTTGGCACTAGCATTGTGGTTAGCTGTAGCATAGGTAGTGGTCAGCACTAGCATCATGGTTAGCTGTAGCTTAGGTATAGGTTAGAAATAGCATGGTGGTTAGCTGTAAAATTTGTAGCATAGGTAGTGGTTAGTGCTAGCATAAGTGAAGGTTAGCTCTATGCATAGCAGCTAGCAGCTTACTTTCGTCTGAGGCGAGAAGACATGGGAGAACAAATGAAAATGTACTGTTAGCATCAAGCTAAGCTCACCATGTGTGACTTCTTGGAAGCCAAGTCTCTTTCCCCACTTTGTCGATGCAGAACTTCTGGGGACCGTTACTTCCTGCAGACAGGAAGAAGAAGAAAAACAACCACAATAAAACAACAAACATCTTTTTATTTAAATGATCGGAGATTATCAAAAAGACAAACAACATTTTTTTGATCACAAAAGTCTTTTAAAGACGTCTTCACTGACTTTTCAACACTTCCTGTTTTAGTTTCACAATAAAAGCCTGTGATTTTACCGATGAGCTCATTGAAGCCTCCGACAGGAAGTCGACAGGTTCCTGTCACAAACTGAAGAAGACGGATTCTCTTCTCGTTGTCCATGTCCTTCACCACCTGCACGACAACAACGCGCTCGTCACATGACGCACACACAACCACACAGGTGTGTGTGTGTGTGTGTGTGTGTGTGTGTGTGTGTGTGTGTGTGTGTGCGTACCTGCCAGAACCAGTGGATCTGTTTGCTGTTCTTTGTGTAGTGTCTGTAGATCGTGTTCCTCTGCCAGTCTGACATGTCGATCTCCTGCATCCCACAGAGCATCAGCTGGACACACACAAAGAAACAAAGAAACAAAACACAAAGAAACAAAACACACACACACACACAAAGAAACAACACACACACACACAAAGAAACAAACACAAACACACACACACATGAATAAACACAGAAACACACACACAAAGAAACAAACACACACACATAAAAAAACACAGAAACACACACACACACAAAGAAACAAACACACACGAACACACACACACACACATGAATAAACACAGAAACACACACAAACAAAGAAACAAACACACAAACAAACAGACACACAAAGAAACAAACACAAATAGAAACAAACACACAAACAAACAGACACACAAAGAAACAAACACAATTAAACACACAATCACACAAATGCACGCACGCACGCACACACACAAACAAACAAACAAAAAAGAAACAAAAGAAACACAAAAACACAATTAAATACAAACACACAGACACGCACGCACACAAACAAATAAACAAACACACAAAGAAACAAACACAAATAGAAGGAAACACAAAGAAACAAACAAACACAATTAAACACACAAACACGCACGTACGTACACACACAAACAAAGAAACAAACACAAATAGAAAGAAACACACAAACAAACACAATTAAACCCACACGTACACACACACACACGCACACACACGTACACACACACACACACACACACACACACACACACACACACACACGTACACACACACACACACACAGGAAGTTAGTTTGCTTATTCAGAACCAGAACCAGTGGCTGTAGTAGAGTAAGTCATAAGCCCCGCCCCCTCAATGTTCAATATTTGAATAAATAAATGGGTCAGACATCATGATTGACAGCTAACACTGACTCCTGATTGGTCTGTGAGCACCTGTCGGCCATCTTTGATTATACTGTAGTTATATCATTTTATATTTATTTATATATGTGAAGCGTCACTGATCGTCTGTATTACAGTTAGATATATATATATACACTTACATATACACAGTTAAATACACATACTTATACATACACACGCGTGTATTTGTACATGTGCTCGTACCTCCAGCTCCTTCTCATCAAAGTATCTTAACCACTCCAGAGGAACCACCTCGTTGAATCCGTCCAGAAAAGCTTTGGTTTGTTCTTCGACTCCACGAGTGAACCTCCAGTCTGTCAACAGACTGACACACACACACACACACACACACACACACACACGTGTTCTCAACACTGTTCTCTCCTCCTCAGGTGTGTGTGTGTGTGTGTGTGTGTGTGTGTTCTCACCTGATGTACTCCTCCTTGTTGTCCTCCGTCACCAGCTCGTTCTCTCCGTCGTCCTTCAGCAGGTGAGTGGACACTTTTCCCAGGATCTCCATGTCCTGAGCGAAGTACAGCTCCACTCCACATTCTTCAAGGTTGTTGTCTCTGCACACACACACACATGTAAACACACACACACACACACACACAGGTGTGTGTACAGTAGAAAGGCCGTGGCTGCGCTGCAGTTACTTACTTCACCCACATGATGGAGTTATAAAACTCTGGATCGATGGACTCCAGGTCTTTGAGCGTCGGCTTCTTGTCCAACATACGTTTGTAGAACGGCAGCGTGAAGCCGGTGTCGATAAACTTCCCATGATACAACGCCTGAGGGGGGCGGAGTCACAATGTTACGCTATATATGTGTGTGAGTGTGGGGACTATAAACAAATCCAGTCCAGGTTTTCTTTGATACAAACGGTCACAGCCCCGTAGCATTGTTACAGCGCCACACGCAGGCCTGGACTATATACTACAGCTATACTATACTATAACTGGTTTTAAATGCATAGATAGTAAATCACATACCCTCCATAATCCTTAAAAAATCCCTTAACTCAAGGAGCGAGTAAATGCATCAGCACAGACTTGGCACGACATACTCTGTATCGGTCCGATAATAGCAAAAAAAAAACAAAAAAACTACGATATCGAAAACAAAATAAACCCTTAAACCTTAAAATATGATGAAAAAATCCCTTAACTCAGGGAGCGAGTAAATGTATTAGCACAGAAGTCGCATTACAATATCATTATCGGTCCGATAATGGCAAAAAAAAAAAAAACAACGAAATCGGATACAAAAAAAACCCCTTAAACCTTAAATTATGACGTAAAAAATCCCTTAACTCAAGGAGTGAGTAAATGTATTAGCACAGATGTCGGATGACATACTCGGTATCGGTCCGATAATGGTGGCAGAAAAAAAGAAACGGAAAAATATCAATGGACCTTAAAATAAGACTTAATGGCACGATAATGGCAAAAAAAATCCAAACTATCAGAAATCCGAAAAAAACTTATAATAATAATATATGTACTGTATATATGAGTTAGTGAACGTCACCATGGCGATGAAGCGTCCGATGAAGCGGAAGTAGGTCAGGTGGTCGGGGTTGATGGACGACGCCGGGTTGATCTGGAGACAGTAGTTGTTCTTGCCGGCGTATTCAAACAGACAGTACATGGGGTTCAGAACCTCATGAGACAACAGGAAGAACCACTCCCTACAGGGTCAGAGACAGAGACAGGGTCAGAGAGAGGGTCAGAGACAGAGACAGAAACAGGGACAGAGACAGAGACGGGGTCAGAGACAAGGTCAGGGTCAGAGAGACAGGGTCAGAGACAGAGACAAGGTCAGGGTCAGAGACAGAGACAAGGTCAGGGTCAGGGTCAGAGACAGGGTCAGAGACGGGGTCAGAGACAGAGACGGGGTCAGAGAGACAGGGTCAGAGAAACAGGGTCAGAGAAACAGGGTCAGAGAAACAGGGTCAGAGAGACAGGGTCAGAGACAGAGACAAGGTCAGGGTCAGAGACAAGGTCAGAGACGGGGTCAGAGACAGAGACAGGGTCAGAGAGGGTCAGGGTCAGAGAGGGTCAGGGTCAGACAGGGTCAGGGACACACAAGTCAAACACCGTTTTACAAAATAAAACAGCAGCATCATTGTGAGAATGCTTTCAAAGTAAATCCAAAAAATACAAATACATGGACAAACATTGTTCTCAGAGTCTATGGATGAGTATATTTACAAAGACATAACATAAATAAATACAGAAGCATGAACACATTCAGCAACATTTTACACACACAGAACACAAATAAAACAATGTGGAATACATTAACGTGAAGGAACCACCACCAACACCACCAACACCAGCAGAACCACCACCCTGTGCCCAATGGAGGACGTATGGACGGACGCAGACACCTCCCAACATCCCGTCCGTGGTTCTACCCTGTGGTAGAACAGCATGATGTCACCTACCATAGGGTAAAACCACTGACGTGACACCGGAGACAGAGACACAATGTGAAACCAAAGAGAAAAGATGGAAGACGGCGCCGGAGACACACACACACACACAAATAATAATAACAACAAACAGCAACATGAATATACAGAGAGACGCAGGAGGGCGGCGTGGATGGACATGTGAGGACGGAGGAGGAGGGGTTTGTAAATGTAACACACAATGTAAAAACAACAACAACAAAAATGTAGAACCTCAATAATATCAACAAGGACAGTCATGATAGAGCCCTCACTCCCCCACAGTGTGTGCTGTGCCAAAATTAAAAATGGCCGACTTCCTGTTGAGTTGAGGCCATGGTTACGGTCGACTTTTTTAGTCGTCTTGGTCGATAACAAGTTTCGGGCAATTCGGTGGATATCCGAATGAAATGCCGAAGTCATAGGGCACTTCCTGTTTCGTGGCGATTGGTCAAGATTCGCCAAAACGCAGAGGTTGAATACGCAAAACCTTTCGACAACTTTTTCGCTTTTGATGAGTCTCGTACAAATTGGCGCTTTAACATTTTTTTTAACGTCGGTACGACAAACGCGCTCAGACGAGTTCGCTCATTTACTTAGGGTGCAAATCGCCAAAAAATGGACGACAACACTCAAAATGGCCGACTTCCTGTCGAGTTGAGGCCATGGTTACGGTCTACTTTTTTGTTCGTCTTGGTCGATAACATCTTCCCGCCAAGTTTCGGGCTATTCGGTTGAAATCCGAATTAAATGCCGAAGTCATAGGGCACTTCCTGTTTTGTGGCGAATGGCCGAGATTCGCCAAAACGCAAAGGTTTCGATGTGTCTCGTACAATTTTTTTTTTTTTTTTTTAAATATCGGTACGACTAATGTGCAAGGACGAGTTCGCTCATTTACGTAAGGTGCAAATCGCCCAAAAATGGACGGCAAAACTCAAAATGTTGAGTTGAGGCCATGGTTACGGTCGACTTTTACGTTCGTCTTGGTCGATAACATCTTCTCGCCAAGTATCGGGAAAGTCGCCGAAACTCGATGTGTGCGATGTTTATTCCGTTCGTGGCTAGGTCCTAACACCTAATGCGCTCGAGGTCGCGATATAAGAGTGACAGAGCCACCAACACCAACATTTAAACACAACACACACACGGCGACAGGGAGTGTGACGAGGGCGGGGGAGGGAGCGCGCGTTTCGCTCACCTGGCGATGCCGCCGTAGTCCAGCCCCTCCTCTCCTCTCATGATGATGTAGAGACGACGGCGAAGGTCGTACGGCTTCACGTTCATGATCTGATCGGGGGAAACGGAACGAAAAACAACAATCGTTTATTCCATTGACTTTAATTTAAGAGACGACGACGACGACGACGACGTGGTCGTGCAGCGGCGGCCGGGTTTGGTCTGACCTGCTGAAACGAGTCTTCAAACAACGTCTGTCTGGACACGGAGATTTTCACGTGACTGGGCAACGCGTTGGACTGAAGACAGAGAGAAAGAGCAAACGAGTCAATAAAACACAACAATATCGGCAGAAAGCTGAAAAACCCATCCTGCAAAATCCTCACTCTCCCTGCACCAAAGTCCATAGAGTAAACCAGTGCTTTTAACATCACAGCAACACAGGAGTTCACAGGAGTTGTTGATCCACTGCTGCCTCCATCACTGAGTTCAAATGTCTTATATTAGTGAATTCGGCTTTCAGAATTCTTCATTGCAATTTAGTTCAGTGACACAAAGTGACCACACGAGGCAGCAGTAGACCAACAGCTCCTAAGTCTCTGTGAGCTAAAATCACTGGTTTTCTCTATGGGGTTTGGTGTGGGAGAGTGAGTGGTTTAGACGTGAACGTGTTCTTGAGACGTGTTCAGGTCACGAGGAGACGTCTTTTCCCCCTCGTGTCCTCTACGTCTGTGCCCCCGAGAACAAAAACTAGAGAAACTATCCCTAACCAAATTCAATTTTCAGCAGTCAAAACACATTTCTGCTGAGCTCAGACAGTCGTGTGTGTGTGTGTGTGTGTGTGTGTGTGTGTGTGTGTGTGTGTGTGTGTGTGTGTGTGTGTGTGTGTGTGTGTGTGTGTGTGTGTGGACAGGGAAACATTCACAGTGGCTGCAGACGCCACTAAACACTCACATGGCACAGGAAACGGAACTGGTGGTATTTCCACCTGAAGCTGCGGTCGTAAGCGCCGGGCGAACCACCCTGACGAGATCTGGAGACAGACAGAGAAACAGATGTTAGGTTAAAATAACAAGTCAAATCCAGTCTTAAAGTGATAGATCAGCTGATCTTCTACCACCTGATTGGTTCCCATCAGCAGCAACCGTTAGCAGAAACCACTCAAACACTCTGTGGTGAATCGGTCGAGTTCGCTCATTTACGTGGAGCGCCTAATCGCCGAAATGGACGGCAAAACTCAAAATGGCCGACTTCCTGTCGAGTTGAGGCCATGGTTACGGTCGACTTTTTTGTTCGTCTCGGTCGACAACATCTTCTCGCCAAGTTTCGGGAAATTCGGCGGAACTACGGAATGCAATGCCGGAGTCACAGGGCACTTCCTGTTTCGTGGCGAATGGTCGAGATTCGTCCAAAACGGATTCAAACGGGTTGAATCCGCAAAAACCTTTCGACAACTTCTTCGCCTTTGATGTGTCGAGTACAAACTGGCGACCTGATTGGTTCCCATCGGCAGCAACCGTTAGCAGAAACCACTCAAACACTCGGTAAATCAAGTCGTACGCGCATGTGCGCTAACTCCGCCTAGCTCTTTATCCACACGTTATTTACGAACGACCGCTTATTTGATTTGTTTTTTGTTTTTCTCCAACTCGCCGACGTCACTCTGAACGCAGCATAAGGCGACAGCGGCGCCACCGCCTTTAAACACAAACCAACACCGCCCCCTAGTGGTAAGTAAGAGCCATTACAACAACAAGTGAAATACGACTCGGGTCCATTTGACTTAATCTAATTTAATTTAATCTCAAAAACCAACATTTTCTGTTGACACATGGTAAAAAAAAAAGGGTGTGTGTGTGTTCTTGTACTTGCAGCACACTGAGGACCAGTGAGGGGTTTTTAACAAACAAAGTGAGGTCATTTTTACAAAGTGAGGTCATTTTCAAGTGAGTCCTCACTTTGTTTTCATTGAAATCACTTCCTTAGCTTGTAAACATGCTATACTCTGTTTTTAGCTCCTCAATTTGGTACAAAAACCCATTTTCCAGCCCTGGTGTTTCACACACTTTTTGCTCTGGGGCTCCACCTGCAGACATGTTATGGTACTGCACCCAGTAGTTCTTTAAAGATGTCATTCATGAAGATAGATAATTTGTAATTGTGTTGATTTATAAAGTGGAAATGTTGGTCCTCACTTTGTCAGCACTTTTACCCGGTCCTCAGTATGCAGCAAGTACAAGAATGCATGTGTGTGTTTGTGTGTGTGTTACAGGTATTACTCATGTTGTGGGGACCTAAATCTGTCCTTGTAGGGACAAAAATATAGTCCACACAGAATAAATGATTACAATTAAAGGTGAAGACATGTTGTAGGGTTAGGACAAGGTTAAAGGTTAAAGGTTAAGGGTTAAGGGTTAAAGGTTAAAGGTTAAAGGTTAAGGTTAGTCCAGTCGTAGTTTAATGCTTGAATGTTTCAAATAAAGATAAAAGAAGAAGAATTAAAACAGAAGCAGGACAAAGACTTCAGTGACGTCATTAAAGGGCCAGTTCACATTTGTTTTTTTTGCCGAGTCAGCACATGGCCCTGTGAGCGCCCCCTGTTGGAGTTCTACTCTGTGTAAACAGTCAAACAGACTTTTAACAACAGGAAACTGAAGTTTGTGAACCACTCACTCTCCCTGCACCAAAGCCCATAGAGAAAACCAGTGATTTTAACATCACAGCGACACAGGAGTTCACAGGAGTTGTTGATCCACTGCTGCCTCCTTAAAATTCCTCATTTAAATGTGTTTCAGTAACACAAAGTGACCACACGAGGCAGCAGTAGACCAGCAGCTCCTGTGTCCCTGTGAGCTTAAAATCAGTGATTTTCTCTATGGGCTTTGGTGTGGGAGAGTGAGTGGTTTACAGACTTCGAGTTCACGATTGTGTTTCTTCGATTAGATGATCATGTTTTTACTTTTGAAGGAGAAGAAGAAGAAGAAGAAGAAGAAGGAGAAGAAGAGGTTTTGGAAAGGAGGTCTTAGCGGGAATATTTACCCTGACTCAAACCCGGGTCGGGGATCTTTAAAGGTGGTCGTGCGCGAGTTGTGGTCCACAAAATATCGGACTCCCTCGGCGGTGTACTTCATCTCCCAGCCCGGGGGCAGGGGGTGCTCCTTGATCATCCTGAAACAGGGAGAGGGTCAGTGAGCACGGACACCCAGCCTGAGGAGCCCCGTCCTGGGGATGAGAGCAGCACACACACCACCCTGCTGCTAACCCATGCTAGCTAACCACCTCCAGCGCGACCCGGCACCACTCACTTTGGTTGGTTTTGCCGTTACTGTGGCTCCTCCCCAACGTGGGCGGAGTCAACGCAGTGTGAAAGTGCCGTGACGCGACACAGACTCGCAAACTAGTGACTCGTGAAGGAGTCGTTTTGGGGGGAAAGTGAATCATTAAAAGGATTCAGTTCGTCAGACTCTGAATCCTGCAGACTCCGCCCATCTTCTGCCGCTTTATCGTCCACATGAGGCTCGTGGGGGCGGAGTCACGGACAGACCGCCACGCCATCACAGAGACAACCCACAAATCCACTCTCACCTACAGCCAATCCAGTGTCCAATGACCTGCTCTCCACAGTGTGGGAGGAACCCGGAGAACCCACATGTGACCCTTGTTCTGACCGGGTCATGAACTACAACGACCTTGACCCTTCACTTTAACCTTAACCTTAAACCGGACTCCTCTGTTAAATGTTAAGTCTTCTTAACTTTAATCTAGAGTTCAGCTTTGTTCACTTTGATTATTGACTCTTCAGTGAAAACACTCTCCAATCAGTGGGATTTGGGATTATAAATAGATTTTGGATTATAAATAGATTTTGGGATTACAAGTAGATTTTCGGATTCTAAGTAGATTTTGGGATTATAAATGGATGTGGGGATTTCAAGAGGTTTTTGGAATATGAGTACATTATGGGATTATAATTAGATTATGGGATTATAAATAGATTTGGGGAATTTAAGTAGTTTTTGGAATTATAAGATTTTGGGATTATAAGTAGTTTGGGGGATTTTAAGAGGTTTTTGGGATTATAAATAGATTTTGAGAATATAAATAGATTTTTTGGATTATAAATAGATTTTGGGATTATAAGTAGATTTTGAGAGTATAAATAGATTTTGGGATTATAAATAGATTTTGGAACTATAAGCAGATTTTGAGAATATAAATAGATTTTGGGATTATTAGTAGATTTTGGGATTACAAGTAGATTTTAGAATTATAAGTAGATTTTAGAATTATAAGTAGATAAGTGGATTTTAAGAGGTTTTTGGAATATGAGTACATTATGGGGTTATAATTAGATTATGGGATTATAAGTAGATTTGGGGAATTTAAGTAGTTTTTGGAATTATAAGATTTTGGGATTATAAGTAGTTTGGGGGATTTTAAGAGGCTTTTGGAATTATAAGTAGATTTTGGGATTATAAGTAGATTTTGAGAATATAAATAGATTTTGGGATTATAAATAGATTTTGGAACTATCAGTAGATTTTGGGATTACAAGTAGATTTTAGAATTATAAGTAGATAAGTGGATTTTGGAGGTTTTTGGAATATGAGTACATTATGGGGATTATAATTAGATTAGGGGAATTTAAGTAGTTTTTGGAATTATAAGAAGATTTTGGGATTATAAGTATATTTTAAAATTATTTGTATATTTTTGGATTTTAAGAGGATTTTGGAATTATAAATAGATTTTGGGAACTTAAGTAGTTTTCAGAATTATAAGTAGGAATTTAAGTCTTTTTCACTAATCTACAGTTGGACCTTGCTGACTTTGATTCCGGCGTCACACTCGTGACTTTTCGGTGACGACGCTCTCTGACCATCTGTATCATTTGAGAGCACACTGCCCTCTCATGGTTTGGTTTAAAATAACATAAGTAATTATCGCGTTACATTGGGGTCAATGATTACATTTAGCTTAGGGCCCCCTAAAGCCTTGGGCCGGCCCTGCACGCACTGTCGACGAACTGAGTTTTTGGGGGAAGTGGCACTCGACAAATGCCTGAATATTCCAGGAAATGAGGTGTGTCAGTGTGTCCTGCTGTCTCTCACACACACACACACACACACACACACACACACACACTCACCCTTGGGTCCGCGGGTCGTCCCACTGCGTGGTCCTGGTGTTGTGGTTGACGAAGTAAACTCGTCCATTGTCCTGACGCTTCTCTGCAGAGACAGAAGAAAACACAGACGATGAGAGGATGACCTGAGAGTCACAGCTCAGTGTGGACAGAACACCAGCGAGTGTGTGTGATATTTCACTGTGTGCCGTCAGCGTGGACACACGTCACACATCACATCAGCTCCATCTGGTGTTAAACGTAAACACTGAACCAAAGTTTGACTTCAAAAGTTACATATCACAAATGGTTAATGGACGCCAAAATTAAAAATGGCCGACTTCCTGTTGAGTTGAGGCCATGGTTACGGTCGACTTTTTTGTTCGTCTCGGTCGATAACATCTTCCCACCAAGTTTCGGGAAATTTGGTGGAACTCAATTTTGCCTCTGTTTTCACCTTAGGTGGCGCCCTTGAGCAAGGCGCGGGTCCAGGAACTATGGCAATATCGCATTTTCGCCTGACAGTTTCAAGGGTTTTTAATGCACGTTAAGTCCTCAAAAATGACCACGAAGACATGGATAGAATAATAATCTGAAGGATTACAAAAGAGTTAAACTTATACTTGCTCTTAAACATTTACAAAAGAAAATAAATACATTCTGAAATGACAACATTTAAACTAAAGTATTGTGTGGAAACAAATCCAGAGTTTTCCCTCAAAAACCAGAGGGCAGAAGATTCTGACTTTAATCTCAGATTACTGACTTTCCCGCTGTCTAATATGAAGCGAGCACCAACGGGAGAAGCCTAAAAGAAGAAAAATCGGATTTCTGAGATTAAAGTCAGACTTTTCCTCGGTGTGATGAGAAACAAAGTGGCTCAGGGTTTGTTTTCCCCACACAGTTCTAAGCAGAGCGCAGAAAACTCTGACTTTAATCTCAGATTACTGACTATTACAGAGGAAACGTGAGATTACGAGGCGACCGCTCCAACACAGATACACATCGAGGTACGGTGAGGAAACACATTTAGCTTGTCGGAAAAAAAATTCGAACCCACTTCAATCTGAGATTAAATCTGAGATTAACCTGAGATTAAAGTCAGAATTGGGACTTTTTCTTGTTTTTTTAATCCCGGAATATTCCAAATCTTGTCTTGTTTTTAGTATCCTCAACATCATCATGAGGCTTGAGTGTGTGTGTGTGTGTTCTTGTACTTGCGGCATACTGAGGACCAGTGAGGGGTTTTTAACCAACAAAGTGAGGTCATATTTACGAAATGAGGACATTTTGGCCGGTCCTCACTTTGATTTAATCGAAATCCCTTCCTGAGGTTGTAAACATGCTATACTCTGATTTTAGGTCCTCAATTTGGTACAAAAACCCATTTTCCAGCCCTGGTGTTTCACACACTTTTTGCTCTGGGGCTCCACCTGCAGACATGTTATGGTACTGCACCCAGTAGTTCTTTAGCGATGTCATTCATGAAGTAGATATTTGTAAATTGTGTTGATTTATAAAGTGGAAATGCTGGTCCTCACTTTGTCAGCACTGTTACCTGGTCCTCAGTGTGCAGCAAGTACAAGAGTGTGTGTGTGTGTGTGTGTGTGTGTGAAGCTGTTGCCCCGCCCCCTCCTCCTCCTGGTCTTCCTGACATCTTTTTCTCATTAACAGGAGTGTGTGTGTGTGTGTGGAGGCCCACAAACAGTAGTGCTCACATTTTGCAGCTCACACACGTTTTCACTCACCCCCCCCCCCCCCCCCCCCCCACACACACACACACACACACACATAGAGAGTTGTACTTTCTTTCATTTACCACTGTCTCCTTTCTTTCTCCCATCTTTTTTTTTTTTTTTTTTGGGGGGGGGAATCGGAGCCGAACAAAAAAAAAACGAGGGAAGAAACCGCAGATGAAAAAAGGAAAAGAGAGAGAGAGAGAGAGAGAGAGAGAGAGAGAGAGAGAGCGATGGAGCCAGTGATATAATTGAGGTTTTTTAGTCCTGAGGAACCGCAGCATGTTGAAAAGGCATCAGCAGTGTTCACTTATGAATGAATGAATGAATGAGTCCAGAAACATCCCATTAATCACCTCTGTCATTTGTGAACATGAAACTTAATCATCATCATCATCATCATCATCACGCTTTAAAACACATTTAAATTGAATTAAAAAGGACCAAAATTTTGGATTTTTGCGCTTTTTAAATATGAATAAAATCCCTTTTTTCTCCCCGTCGCTGTGAGGACGACTTCCAAAATGATTCATTAATCCAGAATATAATCCTGACGGAGCAACACTTCTGCTTCCACACACACACACACACACACACACACACACACACACACACACACACACACACACACACACACACAGAGAGAATAAAGATTAAAAACACTCACCCCATCCAGGAGGCAGCGCGCCCAGAGGGTCATTTTCCACCGGAGCGCCCGACGGCTGAGAGACAGAGACACAGAGACACAGAGTTAGGACGACTTTTTCTGTCTCTGCTTAAAGCTTTTGTCCTTTTGTGGTCGTCGTAAAAAAAAAGGAAATAAAATAAACCCTGAGAAAGAGAGAAGTGGAAAAACTCACAGTCGAAGCGTCCAAAAAGTGTGTGAGTGTGTGTTCGAGGTGGATGGACGGATGGACGGGTGGACGGACGGGTGGACGGACGGGTGGACGGACCCTATCTGCAGCAGCAGTGAGGGACGACTGACGGAGCTGGACGAGCGGCGTCTCTAAGCCTTTCCAAAAACTACACGCTCGGTAGGAGGATAAAACAACAAGGCTGTTCCAATGAGCGCAAAAGCCCCGCCCACTCAGCCTCAGCTTCCCGCTCCTCACCTCCTCAAACACCCCTCCCTCCCTCCCTCCCTCCCTCCCTCTCTTCCTCCCTCCCTCCTCCTCTTCCTCCTCTCTTCAAGCGCTGCTGTGAAAGTAAGCAGGGAAGTGCGATGTCTGAGGAAACTGAGGGAACATTCATGCTCCTTCCAGACTGGACACCAGACCCACACCCTCCACACCCTCCACACCCTCCACACCCCCACCCAGACCCAACCCACACCACCGACTGACAAAAGGCACCTTTATTCAACCCTGAGCCTTTACACACACACACACACACACACACACACACACCAACACACACGCGTGTGTTAGCTTGAGTGGAAACATATCTTGAAAAAAGGCACTTGTGAGTAATTAGCAGCCGCTGCAAAGATGGGTTTAAAAAACACGACGCTTCAGCTGAAACAACAAACAACAACACGAGCGTCGTTGTTTAAAAAAAAAAGAAAAAAAAAAAAAAAAGTAGAAATCGGCAAAATAAATCGCACAGGCAAACACGCACTCGGGCTAGAAACTGAAGTTTTTATAAACCGCTCACTCTCCCACACCAAAGCCAAGCCCATAGAGAAAATCAGCGATTTTAGCTCACATGGACACAGGAGCTGCTGGTCTACTGCTGCCTCGTGTGGTCACTTTGTGTCACTAAAATAAATTAGAATGAAGAATTTTGAAAGCTGAATTGAAAAAATAACCCACTGTAAGTCAGTGATGGAGGCAGCAGTGGATCAACAACTCCTGTGAACTCCCGTGTCGCTGTGATGTTAAAATCACTGGTTTTCTCTATGGGCTTTGGTGTGGGAGAGTGAGTGGTTTACAAACATCACTTTCCTGTTGGAAAAGTCTGTCTAACAGTGAAGATAAAGACGTGGACGCGTTCTTAAGATACCGTAGACCTGTGTTAATGTTATGTTATTAGGTATAAAAGACTCAAGTAAAAAGAAACTGAAGTTTGTAAACCACTCACTCTCCCACACCAAAGCCCATAGAGTAAACCAGTGATTTTAACATCACAGCAACACAGGAGTTCACAGGAGTTGTTTAATCCACTGCTGCCTCCATCACTAAGTTCAAACATCTTATTTTAGTGATTTTGGCTTTACTCAGATTGACTTCAGTGACACAAAGTGACCACACGAGGCAGCAGTAGACCAGCAGCTCCTGTGTCCCTGTGAGCTAAAATCACTGGTTTTCTCTATGGGCTTTGGTCTAACAGTGAAGATAAAGAACGTGAACGCGTTCTTAAAGATATCATAGACCTGCGTAGGTCTTTATTATATATATATATATATATATATATTTTAATGTGAATTTTAAAACGTCACTTTAAGAAGTGAGTGTGTCTATTTAAAAGTGTCTCTGTCATGGAAAGTGTGAGGGAGACGGGATGGAAAGGACTGGGTTTGCTGGAGGAGTCACAGTGGGCACAGAACAGGGTTAAAGGGTGTGTGTGTGTGTGTGTGTGTGTGTGTGTGTGTGTGTGTGTGTGTGTGTGTGTGTGTGTGTCGCTCCCATCGACAGCCAATGGTTGCCCCTGCACTCCACCCTTTTTGGGTTTTCTGTGACTAAAAAAGGTAAAAGGAGAATATAATGATATAAAGACATGATGACTTCATCCTGGCTCTGACCATTCACACACACAGAGAGAGAGAGAGAGAGAGAGAGAGAGAGAGAGAGAGAGAGAGAGAGAGAGAGAGAGAGAGAGAGAGAGAGAGAGAGAGAGAGTCAGAGAATCCTGTGAAATAAAAGTTCCGTGTTATGGATTTAGGAGGAAGAAGAAGCCCGTGTTGTTTTGTTAGCGTTGTTCGGGTCACTTTCACGCTAACATCAGGTCCCCGAAACCACTTTTTTACGCGTCCGATACGATATCAAAAACCCGAGGTATTCTCCCGACAGCGTTAAAGTAACGCCAAGCAGATTTTAAAAAATATGATTAAAATATGATTTTTATTTTTAGCGCCAAGCTTGCATCACCTCCGAGTTCACCGCATTCCAGTTGAGAAGTCGGGGAAAAAAAAAAACCTGACCCAAACATAATTATCTCAGGCTCAGGGTTTGAGTTCCAGTCCAACTTCGGACTAGGAACCTGGAAATTCCGACTTGAACCGATAACTGGAACACACAGCTAACAACCACTAGCATATAGCCTAGCTTGCATCCTGTTTGTAGAGTGGAATGACAGTCGTTGATATCAAACTGGTGGTTCCAAAAATGGTGCGTTCCATTTACATAGGAAGTTGGAACTGGGAGTGGCATTGAGTTGGAAAACGTCGCAAATAAAAAAACCCCGACCCAAACATATCACACTTTACGAGTTGTAAATGTGACTTAAGCAGGGCGTTGCAGTCCAACTTCAGACTAGGAACCCGGAAATTCCGACTAGCAACCATAACTGGAACACACAGCTAGCAACCACTAGCATATAGCCTAGCTTGCATCCTGTTTGTAGAGTGGAATGACAGTCGTTGATATCAAACTGGTGGTTCCAAAAATGGTGCATTCCATTTACATCGGAAGTTGAAAGTAAGAGTGGCATCGCCTCCGAGTTCACAACGTTCCAGTTGAGTCAGTAAAAGTCGGAAATAACACCTCCCCCCCGACCCAAACATATCTCACTTAACGAGTTGGAAATGTGACTAGAGGAGTGCGTTCCAGTCCAACCTCAGACTAGGAACCTGGAAATTCCGACTTGCAACCACCACTGGAACACACAGCTAACAACCACTAGCATATAGCCTAGCTTGCATCCTGTTTGAGTGGAATGACAGTCGTTGATATTAAACTGGTGGTTCCAAAAATGGTGCGTTCCATTTACATCGGAAGTCGGAAGTGGGAGTGGCGTCGCCTCTGAGTTCCCCACGTTCCAGTTGAGTCGGAAAAAGTCGGAAATAAAACCCTTCTGATGAAAAAATATCTCACTTAACGAGTTGTAAATGTGACTTGAGGAGGGCGTTGCAGTCCAACTTCAGACTAGGAACCCGGAAATTCCAACTTGCAGCCACCACTGGAACACACAGCTAGCAACCACTAGCATATAGCCTAGCTTGCATCCTGTTTGTAGAGTGGAATGACAGTCGTTGGTATCAAACCGCAGCATTAATGGTGCATTCCATTTACATCAGAAGTCGGAACTGCGAGTGGCGTCGCCGCCGAGTTCAACCACGTTCCAGTTGAGTTGGGAAAAAGTCAGAAAATCAACCCCCCCGACCCAAACATATCTCACTTTACGAGTTGAAAATGTGACTTGAGGAGGGCGTTCCAGTCCAACTTCGGATGAGGAACCCGAAAATTCCGACTTCCAACAACAACTGGAACACACCATAACACCACAGCACTGCTAGCAGCTAGCAACAACAGTTGTCAGTATCAAAGCGGAGCATTAACGGTGCGTTCAGCAGGAACTTAACGTGGGTTAAAGATCAGTGACGTTCATTGTTCATTCATGAAAAAGAGAAAACACTGAGGGAATAGTTTTAGTTTTTTTTACAAAAAATATGAGCGGCGGCTGGTGTGTGTGTGTGTGTGTGTAAACGTGTGAAACTGCAGGTGTGTGTGTTTTCTGTGATGAAACACAGGGCTGATTCAGGTGCTGCTGTTAGAGCTGCTTGTTTCAGTGAGAGCAGACGAGGCCACATTTTCATTTTTAAACAGAAACAAGCGTGAAGCTCAGCATCAATCAATCAATACTAAAACAGCTGGAGCATAAAAGTCACGTGCGTGTGCTCATGTATGTGCTCATGTATGTGCTCATGTATGTGCTCATGTATGTGCTCATGTATGTGCTCATGTATGTGCTCATGTGACGCAAACAGGAAGTAGATTGTTTAGTGTTAGCAGCTACGATGAAGAGTTTGCTTCTGAAAACTGAACTAGCATTTACGAAAAAAATATGTTTTAGTCACGAAAATCAACCTGAAGCTGATTTTAGTGACGAAAACCATTCACCTGAAATCATCTTTAAAAAGATGTCTGTGTTTACGAGATTTCTTTTTGGTTCTGTTTTTCCGAGATTTCTTTTTTCCGAGTTTTCTTTTTTTCATGTTCTGTTTTCACAAGGGTTCTTTTTTTCGGGTGCTGTTTTTCTGAGATGTCTTTTTTTTGGGTTCTGTTATCACTAGATTTTCTTTGGTTCTGTTTTTTTCGAGATTTCTTTTTCCGAGTTCTGTTTTTCCGAGATTTCTTTTCCGAGTTCTGTTTTTCCGAGATTTCTTTTTTCCGGGATCTGTTTTTACAAGATTTATTTTCCCGAGATCTGTTTTTTTTCAAGTTCTGTTTTTTCCGAGATTTCTTTTTTTCGGGTTCTGTTTTACGAGATTTTATTTTCTGAGTCTGTTATTACGAGATTTCTTTTTTCCAGGTTCTGATTTAACAAGTTTTTTTTTCCAGAGTCTGTTTTTCCGGGGTTTTTTTCCCCCAAGTTCTGTTTTTCCAAGATAACTTTTTCCAGGTTCTGTTTTTTGAAGATTTTGTTTCCTGGGTTCTGTTTTTACGAGAATTTTTTATGAGTTCTGTTTTTACGAGATTTCTTTTTTCCAGGTACTGTTTCTACAAGATTTTTTTCCGGGTTCTGATTTAACGAGATTTTTTTTTCAGAGTCTGTTTTTCCGAGGTTTCTTTTCACGAGATCTGTTCTTCCGAGATTACTTTTTCCAGGTTCTGTTTGTCGATATTTCTTTTTTTCCGGGATCTGATTTAACAAGATTTTTTTTACAGAGTCTGTTTTTCCATGATTTCTTTTCCCGAGTTCTGTTTTTCCGAGATTACTTTTTCCAGGTTCTGTTTTTACAAGATTTTTTTTCCTGGGTTCTGTTTTTACGAGAATTTTTTATGGGTTCTGTATTTACGAGATATTTTTTTTCCGGGTTCTGTTATTACGAGATCTTTAACTCTCTTCTTACTACTTCCTTTTAGCTTTTATAATCTGCTGTGAGTTTTACATCTGAAGTCTCCTGACGAAATAAGCAATAAATAAATCATAATTTAGTAGCAGAGATTACCACGGATACAAAGATGTTGCTTTAAAAAAAGAAGGGATTATGGAGGGACGACAGGAAAGTGGGTGTGGCTTAAGTGAAGGGCGGGGGGGGGGGGGGGGGGGTGGAAACAGCAGTTAATGACTGTGAGGCTGTTCTCTCCACCATCGCTAACAAGCTGCAATTACTCTGCAAACACACACATACACACACACACACACACACAGACAGCACCATTGTGCAGTTGCTGAAAAGTGTGTGCGTGTGTGTGTGTGTGTGAATACATAAACATGCCTGTGTGTAAGCGCGTGTGTGGGTGTGTTCTTGTATCCGTTACCTCTTCAGGACTCTTTCTGGCACACTAACTAGTCCTCGTGGAGATCTAAAACCTGGTCCTAACAAGGACAAAAACCTCATTTGTGACTATAACTGATGTTAATAAAGGCTCCGTCTGTCCACAGGAAACAACAAAACACGACAACGATCCAGGAAATGTCTTCATCCTCCACCACGACACCCTCAATACATATGCCAGGCCTGTATGTGGCGCTGTCGCTCTGCTACAGAAAGACACCAAAGCCGAGGAAGAAGACGAGATTTATTTTTTTCGGGTTCTGTTTTTTATTTTTCATCTTTTTTTACAAGATTTTTTTTCAGGTTCTGTTTTTACGAGATTTCTTTTTTTCGGGTTATGGTATTTTTTTTTTTTTTTTACGAGATTTTTTTTCTGGGTTCTGTTTTTACGGAAAAAAAATTACGGGTTATGTTTTTATGAGATTTTTTTTCGGGTTCTGTTTTTACGCGATTTTTTTCCGGGTTCTGATTTTTCTAGATTTTTTTTACAGGTTCTGTTTTTAAGAGATTTATTTTTTTGGGTTCTGTTTTTAACGGAAAAAAAATTTGAATTCTGTTTTCACAAGTTTCCTTTTTATACCAATCCCTTTTGGGTTTTGATTTCAGGGAGTGCAGTGTTCCAACCCTTAAACTAAGTCTAACCTCAACCCTAAAACCAGGTCTTAACTCTGAGTCTACAAGTTTGTAAACCACTCACTCTCTCACACCAAAGTCTATCGAGCAAATCAGTGATTTTAGCTCACGGAGACACAGGAGCTGTTCCACTGAGCATGTTGTTGTGTTCACTGACCTGTCTGTCTGTGTGTGTGTGTGTGTGTGTCTGTGTGTGTGTGTCCTTGTTCACACACACCAGGGCCATAAATAGTCACCACTATCAGCGGTGAGGGCATTCCAGGACAGGGCAGAGTGTTATCAGAGCAGAGGGAAGGAGCTGCACACACACATACACACACACACACCCCCCCACACACCCCCCCACACACACACACACACACACACACACACACTCTGAACCACATCGTTCTGGACGCATGTGGAAGTCTGGATTTTTTTTTTTGCAGTCATCAGAATCAGCTGCAACTTTGACGCCCCCTAGTGGCCACACCGTGTGCTGCTCAGTGGAGCTTTTGATAACTTTTAATCCCACCCTCGTCCAGAGTGAGCGGACCAAATCTGAAGTCGGACGCATTTAATCTGTAGAAGCAGTGCACCGTCTGGCTTCAGTCTGACCTCGGCAGCTTCACCGACAACGATGACGACTCGTCAGCGCGAAGACGGCGGAATATTAAACGACCGCGCTGGAAAAAAATACGACAAAGCGAGCGACGTCACGGAGCATCTGCAGAACGCCCGTCCACCACGACACGCCTCCTCCTCCTCCTGTTAGATAACGAGTGAACCACACGCAGAATCTAAACTAAGATGTGTAACCGTCGTGAGCGGCAGCAGAGGAGCGGTGAGGAAACCAGAAAACACTGTTCGTAAAAACACAACATGACTCTGAACATTGTGTTCACGTCTTTATCTTCACTGTGAGACAGTAAAAATGTCCTCACTGTCTGAAAATGTCTAAAATGCTGGTGGAAGCGTGGACATGTGAGCGCGAGGACGCTTGGACATGTGGACTTGTGTACACAGACGCGTGGACATGAGGAAACATGGAGCATGTGGACGCTTAGATGCATGGACGTGGACATGCGGATGCGAGTGTGTGGACACGTGAGCATGTGGACGCTTAGACATGTGAGCGTGTGGACGCTTGGACATCTGAGCGTGTGGACATGTGGATGCGAGTGTGTGGACACGTGGACATGTGGACACATGGACACGTAGACATGTAGACACGCGGACACGTAGACATCTGGACATGTGGACACATGGACACGTAGACACATGGACACGTAGACACATGGACACGTAGACACATGGACACGTAGACACATGGACACGTAGACAAGTGGACACATGGACACGTAGACACATGGACATGTGGACAAGTGGACACGTAGACACATGGACACATGGACACATGGACACATGGACACGTAGACACATGGACACGTAGACACATGGACACGTAGACACATGGACACGTAGACAAGTGGACACATGGACACGTAGACACATGGACACGTAGACACATGGACACGTAGACACATGGACATGTGGACAAGTGGACACGTAGACACATGGACACGTAGACACATGGACACGTAGACACATGGACATGTGGACAAGTGGACACGTAGACACATGGACACGTAGACAAGTGGACACATGGACACGTAGACACATGGACATGTGGACAAGTGGACACGTAGACACATGCACACGTAGACAAGTGGACACATGGACACGTAGACACATGGACACGTAGACACATGGACACGTAGACACATGGACACATAGACACATGGACACGTAGACACATGGACACGTAGACACATGGACACATGGACACGTAGACACATGGACACGTAGACACATGGACACGTAGACAAGTGGACACATGGACACGTAGACACATGGACACGTAGACACATGGACACGTAGACACATGGACACGTAGACACATGGACACATGGACACATAGACACATGGACACGTAGACACGTGGACACATGGACACATGGACACATGGACACGTAGACACATGGACACGTAGACACGTGGACACATGGACACGTAGACACGTGGACACATGGACACGTAGACACATGGACAAGTAGACACATGGACACGTGGACACTTGGACACGTGGACACTTGGACACGTGGACACTTGGACACGTAGACATGTGGACACATGGACACGTAGACACATGGACACGTAGACACATGGACACGTAGACACATGGACACGTAGACACATGACAAGTGGACACGTAGACACATGGACACGTAGACACATGGACACGTAGACACATGGACACGTAGACACATGGACATGTGGATGTGAGGACACATGATGGTGAGCGTGTGAACATATGGACACATGGAGGT
Source organism: Microchirus variegatus (assembly GCF_963457635.1). Taxonomy (NCBI): domain Eukaryota; kingdom Metazoa; phylum Chordata; class Actinopteri; order Pleuronectiformes; family Soleidae; genus Microchirus; species Microchirus variegatus. Next base: position 31,157,873 of record NC_139809.1, read on the forward strand.
TAGCGTGTGGACACATGGACGCATGGACACGTGGACGTGTGGTCAGTACCTGGTAGAGGAAGCGCTGGCTGAACTGGTGCATGGCTCCCTGCAGCTGGCTGCGCTGACTCTGCCACTGCTGATAGTTGCGCACAGACTCAGCCGTGGGCCTCTGCCACGTGGTGGTTCTGGTGTTGTGGTCCACGTAGTAGAACCTGCCCTGCTGGTCCACTCGCTTCTCCCATCTGGTTCAAGAGAGGACAGAGAGACAAGAGAGTCTTTATGAGGACAACTGGGAACAGCACGCATTTATACACGCATGGAAAAACAAGGGTTAAGACCTGGTCTCAGGGTGAGGGTAAAGGGCTCAGGAGTGCATGATGTCAATGAACGTCCTCACTGTGAGTGCTATACAAACGTGTGTGTGTGTGTGTGTGTGTGTGTGTGTGTGTGTGTGTGTATTCCGCTTCTCCTGCACAGTGAACCTTTACCTGTCAACAGTGTGGATGTTCTACGTTTCCTCACTTTGACTGTGTTCAAAGATCTGTGTGTTTGGATTTAACACACGCACATGCGCACACGCACGCGCACACGCACACGCACGCGCACGCGCACACGCACGCGCACACACGTGTGCTCTGTCCTGAACAGGAAACCAGGACTTTCAGTTCTCTGGCTCCTCCCACTGGACCCAGGCCTCTAAATAGACTCCCCTGTGTTGCAGGGGAGGATTAATGCAAACACACAGTGACTGAGTGTGTGTGTGTGTGTGTGTGTGTGTGTGTGTGTGTGTGTGTGTGTGTGTGTAAATGCAGTTAGCTGGATCTCACTCGTGCAGCAGAATTGTGCACTTCTTTCTCATACAGTATTTAGGTTTATGACATAAAGTTAGTCAATTTGTCGCTGGTCTCTTTAAAAAAAATCATCATCAGTCTCATCACAGTCTCATCATCACAGTCTCATCATCAGTCTCATCATCATCACAGTCTCATCATCATCACAGTCTCATCATCACAGTCTCATCATCATCACAGTCTCATCATCATCACAGTCTCATCATCACAGTCTCATCATCATCACAGTCTCATCATCATCACAGTCTCATCATCATCACAGTCTCATCATCACAGTCTCATCATCATCACAGTCTCATCATCATCACGGTCTCATCATCACGGTCTCATCATCACAGTGTCATCACAGTCTCATCACGGTCTCATCATCACAGTCTCATCATCACAGTCTCATCACGGTCTCATCATCATCACAGTCTCATCATCATCATAGTCTCATCATCACAGTCTCATCATCACAGTCTCATCATCACAGTCTCATCATCATCACAGTCTCATCATCACAGTCTCATCATCATCACAGTCTCATCATCATCACAGTCTCATCATCATCATAGTCTCATCATCACAGTCTCATCATCACAGTCTCATCATCATCACAGTCTCATCATCACAGTCTCATCAGTCTCATCATCACAGTCTCATCATCATCACAGTCTCATCCCAGTCTCATCATCACAGTCTCATCATCATAATCTCATCATCACAGTCTCATCATCATAATCTCATCATCACAATCTCATCATCATAATCTCATCATCACAGTCTCATCATCATAATCTCATCATCACAGTCTCATCATCATAATCTCATCATCACAGTCTCATCATCATAATCTCATCATCACAGTCTCATCATCACAGTCTCATCATCACAGTCTCATCATCATAATCTCATCATCACAGTCTCATCATCACAGTCTCATCATCATCACAGTCTCATCACAGTCTCATCATCACAGTCTCATCATCACAGTCTCATCATCATAATCTCATCATCACAGTCTCATCATCACAGTCTCATCATCATCACAGTCTCATCATCACAGTCTCATCACAGTCTCATCATCATAATCTCATCATCACAGTCTCATCCCAGTCTCATCATCACAGTCTCATCATCACAGTCTCATCATCATAATCTCATCATCACAGTCTCATCATCACAGTCTCATCATCATAATCTCATCATCACAGTCTCATCATCACAGTCTCATCATCATCACAGTCTCATCATCACAGTCTCATCACAGTCTCATCATCACAGTCTCATCATCATAATCTCATCATCACAGTCTCATCATCACAGTCTCATCATCATCACAGTCTCATCATCACAGTCTCATCACAGTCTCATCATCACAGTCTCATCATCATAATCTCATCATCACAGTCTCATCCCAGTCTCATCATCACAGTCTCATCATCACAGTCTCATCATCATAATCTCATCATCACAGTCTCATCATCACAGTCTCATCATCATAATCTCATCATCACAGTCTCATCATCACAGTCTCATCATCATCACAGTCTCATCATCACAGTCTCATCACAGTCTCATCATCACAGTCTCATCATCATAATCTCATCATCACAGTCTCATCCCAGTCTCATCATAACAGTCTCATCATCATAATCTCATCATCACAGTCACATCATCACAGTCTCATCACAGTCTCATCATCACAGTCTCATCATCACAGTCTCATCATCATAATCTCATCATCACAGTCTCATCATCATCACAGTCTCATCATCACAGTCTCATCATCACAGTCTTATGATGAGATTGTGAGCGTCCTAAACAACAACAGTGTGCTCTTTACTCCATGAGGAGGAAACTCTCTGTGTTGTTGATGACGTAACTAAAGTGGAGGCTCTCAGACGAGCATTTGTGGGCTCTGGGATTTTCCCCGGCTCCAGTAAATAAGCAGCTAGTGCTAATATCAGAGCGGTCAGAGACAGACAGAGAGACGGCTGAAGTGTCTTCTCTGTGAAAGACACAGAGTCTCCTCCCTTTGGTGGATCCTCCTGACCACAAGAGACACGGAGAGAACCAAGCAGAGGTCCTGATTCTTCCTGGGGCTGACCACGTCCACCATGTGGGTTCAATTCTCAGTGGAGACACCAGTTTATCAGAGACTCCCAGAGCGAGGCAGGAGCTGCAGGACCTGGAAAAGTCTCTGAAGCTTCATACACAGTTACAGACTTCCTGTTTAGCTGTGAACTCTTCTGTGAAGACACATCTGCTTTCTTTGACACTCTCAAACTATCGCAAACACCCTGTGTTTTCTTTAGCTCCTGCTCGGACGAGGTTCAGACGAGCCGATGCCAACATGTGAGGAGCCGATGCTAACATGTGAGGAGCCGATGCTAACATGTGAGGAGCCGATGCTAACATGTGAGGAGCCGATGCTAACGTGTGAGGAGCCGATGCTAACGTGTGACGTCAACAGACTTAAGGTCACCGATTGGTCAGAGAGTGTCGTCACTGAAGAGTCATGAGCGCGACGTCAAAGACAACAATGTCCAACTGTAAATTCAAGTTAAAAAGACTAAAAAATACTACTTGGATTTCCAAAATCTACTTATAGTTCAGAAAATCTACTCATAATTCCAAAACCTACTAGAAATTCCAAAAATCTTAAAATCCCCAAATCTACTTATAGTTTAGAAAATCTACTTAAACTTCCAAAATCTACTTATAATCCCAAAATCTACTTAAAATTCCAAATTCTTATAATTCCAAAATCTACTTATAGTTTAGAAAATCTACTCATAATTCCAAAATCTACTAGAAATTCCAAAAAAATTAAAATCCCCAAATTTACTTATAGTTTAGAAAATCTACTTAAAATTCCAAAATCTATTTAGAATCCCAAAATCTACTAAAAATTCCCCCCAAAAAACATAATAATTCCAAAATCTTATAATTCCAAAATCTACTTTTAGTTTAGAAAATCCACGTAAAATTCCACTAAAATCCTGCTATAATCTACTTATAATTCCTGCTATAATCTACTTATAATTCCTGCCATAATCTATTCATAATTCCTGCTATAATCTATTTATAATTCCTGCTAAAATCTTCTTAAAATCCCCAAATCGACTTATAGTTTAGAAAATTCACTTAAAATTCCAAAATCTACTTAAAATTCCAAAAATATACTTAAAATTCCAAAATCTTATTAAAATTCCAAAATCTACTTACAGTTTAGAAAATGTACTTAAAATTCCAAAATATACTCCTAATCCCAAATCTACTTCTAATCCCAAATCCCTCAGATTGGTCAGAGAGTGACGTCACTGAAGAGTCACGAACTCGTCGTCCGACACAAGAATCAAAGTGAACAAAGCTGAAGTGTAGATTAAAGTTAAGCAGATTTAATAATCCCTGAATGAAGCGTTAATCTCCAGCATGTAGCAGAGGAGTCTGAGGTGGAATTAGAGACAGAACAATCACCTCCACGTTCACTGGGATCAACCTTCAGTGTCAGTATTTAGCTGAAGTTCAGTCATATTTAGCCTCTTTAGCGTCATGACTCATGCAGCTGGAAGTCTCCGCCCCGTCTGATGCTATTTATCACCAGTCTTTTTAAAATGAGTATTAATATGAATCTTTACTTATAGACCGTTCTGAGTCGTCCTTTTTCCCACCACTTTTTTCCCAGGCTTCATTGAAAGTATCTCCATCAACAGGAAGTTCCCTGCAGTTCACTTTCTCTGCTGTAGTTCGTAGATTAACTTTGATTCATAAATGTTTTCTTACATCAGAACACGTTCAGGAGAATCTGAAAATCTTTCTTACTGTGGCAAATGGTCTGTATTTATCGAGCACTTTGAGGAAATAGCGTGGGGATTAGCGTCTTGCCCAAGGACACGTTGGCATGCAGACGAGCAGAGCCGGGAATCAAACCCACAACCTTCCAGTTGAAAGACGAGTCGCTCTACCGCTGAGCTACCGTCGCCGCAAATTAGCATTAGTTTAATTTAAGTTAATTTAAGTTAGTTTAAGTTAATTTAATTTAAGTTCAGACTAAAGTGGGACTAATGTGGGACTACAGTCAGACTAATGTGGGACTACAGTCGGACTAAAGTTGGACTACAGTCAGACTAATGTGGGACTACAGTCGGACTAAAGTGGGACTACAGTTAGACTAAAGTGGGGACTACAGTCGGACTAATGTGGGACTACAGTCGGACTACAGTCGTCTAAAGTGGGGCTACAGTCGGACTAAAGTTGGACTAAAGTGGGTATACAGTCAGACTAAAGTGGGACTACAGTCGGACTAACGTGGGACTACAGTCGGACTAAAGTGGGACTACAGTAGGACTAAAGTGAGACTACAGTGGGACTAAAGTGGAACAGCAGTGGGACTACAGTCAGACTAAAGAGGGACTACAGTGGGACTAAAGTGGGACTAAAGTGGGACTACAGTGGGACTTAAGTGGGACTAAAGTGGGACTACAGTGGGACTACAGTGGGACTAAAATGGGACTACAGTGGGACGACAGTCGGACTAACGTGGGACTAAAGTGAGACTACAGTGGGACTAAAGTGAGACTAAAGTGGGACTAAAGTGGGACTGAAGTTGGACTAAAGTGGGACTACAGTGGGACTAAAGCTGGACTAAAGTCGGACTAAAGTGGGCCTACAGTGGGACTAAAGTCGGACTAAAGCTGGACTAAAGTGGGACTAAAGTGGGACTACAGTGGGACTAAAGCTGGACTAAAGTCGGACTAAAGTCGGACTAAAGTGGGCCTACAGTGGGACTAAAGTCGGACTAAAGCTGGACTAAAGTCGGACTAAGCTGGACTACAGTGGGACTAAAGCTGGACTAAAGTGGGACTAAAATCGGACTAAAGTGGGACTAAGCTGGACTACAGTGGGACTAAGCTGGACTACAGTGGGACTAAGCTGGACTACAGTGGGACTAAGCTGGACTACAGTGGGACTAAGCTGGACTACAGTGGGACTAAGCTGGACTACAGTGGGACTTTCCTGAAGTGTTTTCTTTTGCTTGTCGTCATAAAGGAGCAGTTCAGTCAAGATGGAGGCTGAACATAAACAGACAGTGTGGCTTTGTGGTTCACGGATGTCATGTGACATGGATTAATTTGTGTTGTTTTTTTTATAAACTCCTGAGGAGGAAAAGGAGGAGGAGGAGGAGGAGGAGGGGGAGGAGGGGGAGGAGCTGAGCTCGTAGTAGATTTTTATAAAGAACACTATGTTTTCCTGCAGTCAGTTTAGGACAAATTTAATCCAGCTTCCAAACCTGGATCACTTCATAGTTCCCAAACTCTAAACAGTTCCTGGTGTGTGTGTGTGTGTGTGTGTGTGCGGTGCAGCATAAGCCAGCTAATTGATCGTGTGTTGGTCCAGTGGGCAACACAACACACTGCTGGTGTGTGTGTGTGTGTGTGTGTGTGTGTGTGTGTGTGTGTGTGTGTGTGTGTGTAAGTACATGTGGAAGCTGAGAAAGGACTTTTGTTCTCCCCCCCCCCGCTCTCTTTCCTCACACGGAAAATGTGAGATGGGGGTTGGAGGTTGTAGAGGTGGGGGTGACCTTTTCCTAAACACAGCCTCTTTCTCTGTCACACACACACACACACACACACACACACACACACACACACACACACACACACACACAGACACACACACGCACACACATCCACCCCCCCCCCCCCCCACACACACACACACACAAATCACGTACTGTGCGCTTTAACGCATGTTTTCTTTGACGCCTTTTTCCAGGGTCAAATTCAAGCACTTTTCCAGGCTATTTTTCCAGGTCTTTTCCAGGTCTTTTCCAGCACCTTACAGCTGTAGTAAATGTTCTGGATGAGGCGTTCATACACGTAAGCTCCGCCCCCTTTACTACTTATAGATCCATATCCACAGTCTGCTTATAATTCCAAAATCTACTTATAATTCCTGCTATAATCTTTTTATAATTCCTGCTATAATCTACTTGTAATTCCTGCCATAATCTATTCATAATTCCTGCTATAATCTACTTATAATTCCTGCTATAATCTATTTATAATTCCTGCTATAATCTACTTGTAATTCCTGCCATAATCTATTCATAATTCCTGCTATAATCTACTTGTAATTCCTGCCATAATCTATTCATAATTCCTGCTATAATCTATTTATAATTCCTGCTATAATCTACTTATAATTCCTGCCATAATCTATTCATAATTCCTGCTATAATCTATTTATAATTCCTGCTATAATCTACTTATAATTCCTGCCATAATCTATTCATAATTCCTGCTATAATCTTTTTATAATTCCTGCTATAATCTACTTATAATTCCTGCCATAATCTATTCATAATTCCTGCTATAATCTACTTATTATTCCTGCTATAATCTACTCATAATTCCTGCTATAATCTACTTATAATTCCTGCCATAATCTACTTATTATTCCTGCTATAATCTATTTATAATTCCTGCTATAATCTACTTATAATTCCTGCTATAATCTACTTATAATTCCTGCTATAATCTACTTATTATTCCTGCTATAATCTATTTATAATTCCTGCCATAATCTACTTATTATTCCTGCTATAATCTATTTATAATTCCTGCCATAATCTACTTATAATTCCTGCCATAATCTACTCTACTAATTATTCCTGCTATAATCTACTTATAGCAGGACGTTGTCGTTGAGAACGTGGTGATCAGTCAGTCCCCACACAAACCCATAGTTAAATCTATATTGATCAGGTTCACTTGGTCTTCTTATATATATGATAGTGATGAGGTTAATCTGTATGTATGTTAAATCTGCACCAGATTAACAGTCTGTGGTGTATTCAGAATACGTTCACTGCTTCTTCATTTCGCTGTTTATCCTGCGATGGCGTTTCACAGAGACGACCCCTGAGTCATGTGACGTCTAGAGCTCAGTCGTCTGTCTAACAGTGTGTGCGCGCACACACACACACACACACACTCTTGTACTTGCTGCACACTGAGGACCGAGTTGCAGACAAAGTGAGGACCAGCATTTCCACTTTATAAATCAACACTATTACAAATATCTCCTTCATGAATGACATCTATAAAGAACTACTGGTTGCAGTACCATAAAATGTCTGCTGGTGGCGCCCCAGAGCAAAAACGGCTGGAAAACTTTTTCGATTGGTAATTTTTGGTCCAAAATTTTGTCAAAAACGTCATACTATACTATGTCGTCCAAAATGTGGGGGAAAAAAATTACCCAAAATTTTTGGGCCAAAATTTGACAAAAACGTCATACTATACTTTGTCACACACACACACACACACACACAAACGCACACAAACAGACACAGACACACACACACAGGCCTACCCTGGAGGCAGTGGTCTCTCCCAGGTTGTGGTCTTGGTGTTGTGGTCGACGTAGTAAACTCTGCCATGAGGCAACACTCGCTGCTCCCATCTGAAAACACACACACACACACACACACACACACACACACACACACACACACACACACACACACACACACACACACACACACACACACACACACACACACACACACACACACACACACACACACACACACACACACACACACACACACACACACACACACACACACACACACACACACACACACACACACAGAGAGAGAGAGAGAGAGAGAGACAACGGTATAGTTTTATAAATCAACACTGTCTTCATTTAGGCCACGCCCACACAGGATCGATGGCGTTTAGGTTCTCACCCTGCAGGGAGGGACTCTGTGGCGTTGCTGCTGCTCTGCTCCGTGCTGGAGCTGGGCGTGGAGTCTGGACCGGGCTCTGCTGGACCGGCTGGACCCAGAGCTTCCTGTCCTGGTGGAGGAGGAGGAGGAGGAGGAGGAGGAGGAGGAGGAGGAGGGCTGCTGCTGCTGCTAATGATGCCACCGCCGCCTGAGGGTAAGGGAGGAGGAGGCACAAACAAAGGATTTTAAAAGCCGAATTCACTAAAATCAGTCATTGTAAGTCAGTGATGGAGGCAGCAGTGGATCAACAACTCCTGTGAACTCCTGTGTTGCTGTGATGTTAAAATCACTGGTTTTCTCTATGGGCTTTGGTGTGGGAGAGTGAGTGGTTTACAAACGTCAGTTTCTTTTTACTTGAGCCTTTTATGCTGAATAAAATCAACATTAAAACAAGTCTACGATATCTTAAGAACACGTTCACGTCTTTATCTTCACTGTGAGACAGACTTTAACAACAGGAAACTGACGTTTGTAAACCGCTCACTCTCCCACACCAAAGCCCATAGAGAAAATCAGTGATTTTACCTCACGGGGACACAGGAGCTGTTGGTCTACTGCTGCCTCGTGTGGTCACTTTGTGTCACTAAAATAAATTGGAATGAAGAATTTTGAAAGCTGAATTCACTAAAATCAGTCATTGTAAGTTAGTGATGGAGGCAGCAGTGGATCAACAACTCCTGTGAACTCCTGTGTTGCTGTGATGTTAAAATCACTGGTTTTCTCTATGGGTTTGGTGCAGGAGAGTGAGTGGTTTACAAACGTCAGTTTCCTGTCTAACAGTGAAGATAAAGACGTGAAACATGCTTTTAAAGACGTTGTAGGGTTAGTCTGAGGTGGATTTTATTTGTTTGTTTTTATTAGCCACGTTTCACGTGTGTCTAAATATCTACATGAAGAAAAATCACTGCTTTTATAATCATTAGAAAGTGGTGCGTTATTTCAGTGTAAATCCTGTGAACGTGGCGTTTACCTGCGCTGTTTCCTTGACCGGCGTGACTCTTCGAGGACAGGCGGTGAGCGGACGAAGCCGGCGCGGCGCCCTGCTCCTCAGGCAGCTCGCCATTGGTCAGAGAGCTCCTGCTGGAGCAGCCTGGAGAACCGCTCTGTGAACCCCCCACCGAGTGTCTGTTAGTCCTGCAGACAGAGAGACGCACAGGGATGGGATGTGGAGCAAGTCGAGGCGAGGTGGTGGAACAATGTTCACATCTTTATCTTCACTGTTAGACAGACTTTTACAACGGTTTGTAAACCACTCACTCTCCCACACCAAAGCCCATAGAGAAAACCAGTTATTTTAGCTCACGGGGACACAGGAGCTGCTGCTCTACTGCTGCCTCGTGTGGTCACTTTGTGTCACAAAGTTAAGTCATTGAAAAGACATTAGAATTTAGTGATGGAGGCAGCAGTGGATCAACAACTCCTGTGAACTCCTGTGTCCCTGTGATGTTAAAATCACTGGTTTTCTCTATGGGCTTTGGTGCAGGGAGAGTGAGTGGTTTACAAACTTCAGTTTCCTGTTGGAAAAGTCTGTTTAACAGTGAGAATAAAGACGTGCTCATGTGTTTAAGATATTCTAGACTTGTTTTAAATGTTGATTTAATTAAGTATGAAAAGCTCAAATAAAAAGAAACTGAAGTTTATAAACCACTCACTCTCCCTGCACCAAAGTCCATAGAGAAAACCAGTGATTTTAACATCACAGCAACACAGGAGTTCACAGGAGTTGTTGATCCACTGCTGCCTCCATCACTGACTTCAAGTGTCTTATTTTGTCAATCCGGCTTTTAAAATATTTAATTCAGACTTAATTCAGTGACACAAAGTGACCACACGAGGCAGCAGTAGACCAGCCGCTCCTGTGTCCCCGTGACCTAAAATCACTGGTTTTCTCTATGGGCTTTAGTGTGGGAGAGTGAGTGGTTTACAAACGTCAGTTTCTTGTTGTTAAAGTCTGTCTAACAGTGAAGATAAAGATGTGAACGTGTTCTAAAGATAATGTAAACATCGGCAGTGGCTAAAATCTGCTTTTCCTGACGTTCCCCTGACGGCAGCCATGTTTTAAACGTCTCTCCCCAAAAAAAAGAAAAGAAAAGAAAAAGAACTTTGTAAATCTGACAAAAGCCTTTAAACATGCAAAGATAAACATGTTGGCTTTCCCTCCCCAGGACTGAGGAATGCTGAGGCCGAGCTTGGACGGGAATCAGCCTGAGCTCAGTCGACCACAGTAAGTCGAAGAAGGTGTGTGTGTGTGTGTGTGTGTGTGTGTGTGTGTGTGTGTGTGTGTGTGTAAACAACAGAAATCACCTCTGCTTCCTCCTGGTGTCTGGATGTTTCTCTCCGACACCATCTGAGCTCATGAAGCTTTGGCGGTTGCTAACATGCTAACATGCTTACATGCTAACCCTCTGTGTAAGTGCTTTAATCAACCGTCTTGGCACACACTGCCTTCATTCTTCTCTTAAAATGTCATCAAAACGCCCAAACGCTGAGCGACCGGCGTTCGAAGGAACGAGGTTACGCAAGTTTACCGCCGCGATGACATGATTCTTTACCGTTTCACCACAACAACAACAACAGCAGCGATGTGCGTTTGACCGTGTTTGGTTTAGACGCCTGAAAAGTTAGATTTCACATTCTTCTGTGTGTACATGTGTGTGTGTGTTTGTGTTTAAGACCAAAACCACCACAGTCTGTGTGTGTGTGTGTGTGTGTGTGTGTGTGTGTGTGTGTGTGTGTGGAGGGGGAGTTTAGATGAGAGAGAGGGAGTTTAGAGTAACTTATGAGCAAAAGTCAGAATTATGAGCCAAGTCAGGATAATGAGCAAAAGTCAGACTTATGAGCTAAAAAGTCCGACATGTGATAAAAAGTCAGACTTATGAGCTAAAAAGTCTGACTTATGTGCTTTATGAGCTTGGAAAGTCAGACTTCTTAGATAAAAAAGTCAGACTTATGAGATCTATGAGCTTAGAAAGTCAGAATTATGAGCTAAAAAGTCAGAATTATGAGATAAAAATCCGACATATGAGATTTATGAGCTTGGAAAGTCCGATTTATGAGATAAAAAAGTCTGACTTATGAGCTAAAAATCCGACTTATGTGATTTATGAGCTTGGAAAGACAGACTTATTAGATAAAAAAGTCAGACTTAGGAGATCTATGAGCTTAGAAAGTCAGACTTATGAGATAAAAAGTCAGAATTATGAGATAAAAATCCGACTTCTGAGATTTATGAGCTTAGAAAGTCAGACTTATGAGATAAAAAGTCAGAATTATGAGATAAAAATCCGACTTCTGAGATTTATGAGCTTAGAAAGTCAGACTTACGAGATAAAAAGTCAGATTTATGAGATAAAAAAGTTGGGCACTCCTACAGTCAAAATCCTTCATGTTTCACTGAAACAACTGTGGTGACCAAGGTTACACAGTCCCTATACTGTGTGTGTGTGCGTGTGTGTGCGTGCGTGTGTGTGCGTGTGTGTGTGTGTGCTGACCTGCTGTGAGGTCCTGCAGCAGTGGGCGTCTCTTCACTCTGTGTCCTCCTCAGGTTTGGTCTGTCTGACTGAAGCATCTCTGCAGAGAGAGACACATGTATATGATGTCTGTGTAAAAATATATGTACATGTAACGTATATATACATATATATATATATATACACACGTATAAATACTTGTATATATACACTCACAAAGAGGCAAACATATATGCTGCTCTTTAAAGTAAAGTAAATAGGTAATCTCTCACTGACACACACACACACACACACACACACACACACACACACACACTATGAAAGAGCCTCTTGTGGCTGGACCTCGTTGGACACAGAAAAATAAACAGTGGTCATGAGGAGAAGCCATTTTGTCATAAGCTGCTCAGTGAGTCCATCACACCCTTCCCTCTTAATGGCCCATGTCTAATGTGTGTGTGTGTGTGTGTGTGTGTGTGTGTGTGTGTGTGTGTGTGTGTGTGGATGTTCCAGTCAGTGAAGAGTTAAAAACACAACAACAACAACTCCACTAAAGAGAAGATAAACACACAACTTAACCGGACGTAGATTTTATTCCACTGTCACTGAGACCAAACTCCTAGTGTTTATTATTTGTGCTTTCATTTGATCAGGACTGTGAAGTCAGACAGGAAACCAGTGGACTGACACATGGTCACAGCACGTCTTTGGAACATACCATCAGTTTAATGCACAGGGTCAAGAATGTTCTCCTGTGTTTATAATCCCCAAATCTACTTATAGTTCCACCATCTTTTTATAATCCCAAAATATACTTATAATCCCACAAACTTCTCATAATTCCAAAACCTACTTAGAGTTCCAAAAATCTACTCATAATTCCAAAATCCACTTTTTCAAAACCTACTTGTGATCCCAAAATCTATTTATAATCCCAAAATCTACTCATAATCTCAAAATCTACTCATAATCCCAAAATCTATATATAATCCCAAAATCTACCCGTGATCCCTAAATCTACACATAATTCCGAAATCTACTCATAATTCCCAAATCTACGTATAATCCTAAAATCAATTTATAATCCCAAAATCCATTTATAATCCCAAATCCCTCTCATTGTTCAGAGAGTGTCGTCACTGAAGAAGAGTCATGAACTCTAAATCCGTCACAAGAATCAAAGTGAACAAAGGTGAACTGTAGATTAAAGTTAAAAAGACTTGATAATCCCTGACAACATGAGGAGTTAATCTCCAGAATTTAGCAAATGTGTTTAACAGAGGAGTCTGAGGTGGATTAGAGACACAACAATCACCTCCACGTTCACTGGGATTAACCTTCAGAGACTGAACAACTGAATCTTTGTAATGATTCACTTTCACAAAAAAACAACTGATTTACAAGTCACTAGTTTGTGGAGAACAAAGTAAACCGTGCCCCACACACACACACACACACACACACAAACACACACACACACACACCTCTCACTGCTGAGCCTGTGTTCATTCAGCAGAGACACACTGTGAGCTCTGTGTGGCACCTATGAAAAGCCCTGTGTGTGTGTGTGTGTGTGTGTGTGTGTGTGTGTGTGTGTGTGTGTGTGTGTGTGTGTGTGTGTATTTAAGCCTTTGCTTCCAAACCACAAAGGAAGGTGAAAATATTCACGCTGTGCCTGGAAACGTGAAAAAACGCCGCTGCCGAGTCAATAAATGTGGAGAGAGGGTCTTCCTCTGAGGGTTACTTATAATCCACAAATCTACTTCTAATTCCAAAATCTGTTTATAATCCACAAATCTACTCATAGTTCCAAAATCTGCTTATAATCCAAAAATCTACTTATAATCCACAAATCTACTCATAGTTCCAAAATCTGCTTATAATCCACAAATCTACTCATAGTTCCATCATCTATTTATAATCCACAAATGTATTTATAATCCCAAAATCTATTTATAATCCCAAAATCTACTCATAATCCCAAAATCTACTCATAATCCAATAATCTACTAATAGTTCCAACATCTATTTATAATCCACAGATATATTTATAATCCCAAAATCTACCCATAATTCCAAAATCTACTCATAGTTCCAACATCTATTCATAATCCGAAAATCTACTCATAATCCGAAAATCTACTCATAATCCGAAAATCGACTCATAATCCAATAATCTACTAATAGTTCCAACATCTATTAATAATCCACAAATGTATTTATAATCCCAAAATCTACTCATAATTCCAAAATCTTCTCATAATTACAAAATCTATTTATAATCCCAAAATCTACTCATAATCCCAAAATCTACTTATAATCCCCAAATCTACTCATAATCCAATAATCTACTATTAGTTCCAACATCTATTTATAATCCACAAATGTATTTATAATCCCAAACTCTATTTATAATCCCAAAATCTACTCATAATCCCAAAATCTACTCATAATCCAATAATCAACTAATAGTTCCAACATCTATTTATAATCCACAAATATATTTATAATCCCAAAATCTACCCATAATTCCAAAATCTACTCATAGTTCCAACATCTATTCATAATCCGAAAATCTACTCATAATCCGAAAATCGACTCATAATCCAATAATCTACTAATAGTTCCAACATCTATTAATAATCCATAAATGTATTTATAATCCCAAAATCTACTCATAATTCCAAAATCTACTCATAATTACAAAATCTATTTATAATCCCAAAATCTACTCATAATCCCAAAATCTACTTATAATCCCCAAATCTACTCATAATCCAATAATCTACTAATAGTTCCAACATCTATTTATAATCCACAAATGTATTTATAATCCCAAACTCTATTTATAATCCCAAAATCTACTCATAATCCCCAAATCTACTCATAATCCAATAATCTACTAATAGTTCCAACATCTATTTATAATCCACAAATGTATTTATAATCCCACAATCTATTTATAATCCCAAAATCTACTCATAATCCCCAAATCTACTCATAATCCAATAATCTACTAATAGTTCCAACATCTATTTATAATCCACAAATGTATTTATAATCCCAAAATCTACTCATAATTACAAAATCTATTCATAATCCCCAAATGTACTTATCCCAAAATCTACTCATAGTTCGTGTGCGTGTATACAGCGGCAGAGCAGCGTCTTTACGATATCTGAAGAACACGTTGATCTCTTTAGCTTCACTGTTAGACAAACAGGAAACTGAACTCACTCTCCCACACCAAAGTCCATAGAGAAAACCAGTGATTTTACCATCACGGGGACACAGGAGCTGCTGGTCCTCTGCTGCCTCGTGTGGTCACTTTGTGTCACTGAGTTAAGTCTGAATTTTAAAAGCCGAATTCACTAAAATCAGTCATTGTAACTCAGTGATGGAGGCAGCAGTGGATCAACAACTCCTGTGAACTCCTGTGTTGCTGTGATGTTAAAATCACTGGTTTACTCTATGGACTTTGGTGTGGGAGAGTGAGTGGTTTACAAACATCAGTGAAGTTGTTTTGTGAGTGAGTCAAGAAGGTCAGAGAATCCAGTGTGTGTGTGTGTGTGTGTTGAAGGTGCGACTCACTGTCTGCTGCTGTACTGCCGCTGGGCAGCGAGCCCAGATCAACAACCATGCCGTCCAGACAGACGTTGAGTTCGCCTCCTGCTACAACCAGGCCTTTGTTCTCCGTCTGCAGCACCAGACTCAGCTGGACGTTCTCCACTGCAGGAGGAGGAGGAGGAGGAGGAGGAGGAGGAGGAGGAGGAGGAGGAGGAGGAGGAGGAGGAGGAGAGGTGGAGGACAACAGAAGGGTTCCAGAGTAATGAGAAAAATTAAAAAGTTTTGTTCCAACTCATCCAGATCTTGTTTGATGTCTCTGTTTTGTTGGCTTATAGGGTGTGTGTGTGTGTGTGTGTGTGTGTGTGTGTGTGTGCGCGCACAAAACATTACATATAAATATTGAACTCTGTGTCTGTTTGTAAACCGCTCACTCTCCCCGCACCAAACCCCATAGAAAAAACCAGTGATTTTAGCTCACAGGGGACACTGGAGCTGCTGGTCCACTGCTGCCTCGTGTGGTCACTTTGTGTCACGGAGGTGAATCGGAACGAAGAATTTTCAAAAGCCGAATTGACAAAATGAGACGTTTGAAGTCAGTGATGGAGGCAGCAGTGGATCAACAACTCCTGTGAACTCCTGTGTTGCTGTGAAGTTAAAATCACGGGTTTTCTCTATGGACTTTGGTGTGGGAGAGTGAGTGGTTTATAACGTATAGGGAACCCCAGCAACAATGTATGTACATGTATATAATTACATATTGGCTAAACATCCGCGAGAGGTTCAAAAAACAAATAAAGGCGCTAAAATGGACGATTTTCTCGATGGACTTTGGTGCAGGAGTTGTGCAGGTTTGTGTGTGTTTGTGTGTGTTTGTGTGCATGTTTGTGTGTCCTTACTCTTGCCATCGTGTGTGCGCAGTGTGTCCAGGAGGTCGATGGTGGCGCTGCCCAGTAGCTCCTTCCTCAGAGTGTGGCAGCTCCACAGCTTCAGATCCAGGCGACTCTGAGGCGTCACATTACTGCGAGAGACAAGGCAACGGCATGAATACACACACACACACGCACACGCACAAGCACACGCACACACAATACCACAAACACAGTTCGCTGAAAATACAACAAAACACCACATATCATTATTGTAATCAGTTTTGCATAGTTGTAAACATACAGTTTTGTGTTGTAGTGTGTGTGTGTGTGTGCGTGTGTTCTCACAGGGTGAGGTCTTCATTCCACTGCAGCTCGACATGTCCGCTGCGTTTGCCAGTTTTCTTGGTTTCGCTGGTCAAACCGTCGGCCGTCACCTCGACGAAGGAGCTGAGTCGAGAGTGTCGGTTTGGCAGCTTAGGAGACTGGGGCTTCGCTGAAACCACTGCACACACACACACACACACACACACACAGACACACACACAAAATGGGTTAGGACGAGACATCAGAACGTTTATGCAGTAAAGCTCCTCTTTTTGTGGCATCAGTTCATCAAAAGAAATCAGTCTGTTTCACTCTCCCACACCAAAGCCCATAGAGAAAACCAGTGATTTTAGCTCACAGGGACACAGGAGCTGCTGGTCTACTGCTGCCTCGTGTGGTCACTTTGTGTCACTGAATTAAGTCTAAATGAAACATTTTCAAAGCCGAATTCATTAAAATAAGACATTTGAACATAGTGATGGAGGCAGCAGTGGATCAACAACTCCTGTGTGCTGTGATGTTAAAATCACTGGTTTTCTCTATGGGCTTTGGTGTGGGAGAGTGAGTGGTTTATAACGTATAGAAGTCGGGGGAACGTGCAGATAGCCACTGTTCGCAATAGGGGTGGGGGGGAAAAAATGTATTGACATAGGAATCGCGATTCTAATCATCCGCGATTCTGAATCGATGCCAAACGTCTGCTGCCGCCTAGTGGCCGGAGGCTTGAATACGACACAAAATCAAGAAATCCAGTTTACGTACAGCGAGTAAATAAATAAATAAAGAGTGCCGTTTTTGTTCCTGGGGCATTTTTAACTCCAGTTTTCCATCCGTGTGGTCATTTCCTTCATGTGGTGCATTGTGGGTAAACACACACACACTGTGGCCCTTTCTCAATACCCAAGTACTGGCATACTTGGGAAGTACATACTTGAGAAGTACAGCTGAAGTACATAGTTGCCAAGTACGGGAGTAAACGAGTATGATCTCTTCAATTGGAACAGCAGTGTACTTCCTTGTTCTACTGTTTAAATGGCGGGTGGTGCCAAGCACTTAAGCCTCATTACCGCCACCTACAGTGTTGATGAATGAACATATAAAATACTTTTGATAAATGCATAAATTGTTGTTATTTTCACATTTTCAATATTTTATACACTATAAAATAGTGTTCATTATATGTAAATACATATACAATGACAGTGCGACTTTAATATAAATCTAAAATTCAAAGTTACAATAAATTAAACATTAATGTTATACAAAAGCTCACACTGTCAGGTCAAAACGTTTGCATTAAAAACAAAACAACACGTCAACAACAAATCTATAGATCACACCAACTATGTAATGACGGAGCCGTCTGAGGCAGCGGATCAGCGGATCAGGACAGGCCGAGGTAACGCTGCCCTCTGCTGGGCACTGTAAGCACCCAGCGTCCGCCGAGGCGGAGCTGATAACCTCCGTCAGCGCCACTGTCATACTATAAATACGTCATATCTTATTACACAAACCACATGTTTGGATGACACATCTAAATGACACATTTCTCGCCTAAAATGATTTCAAAACTGCGTTCCAGGACACAGAAAAATATTTATTTCAGGTTTATATTTGTATTTTATCCTGCTATGTTCCGCCGAAATGCATTCTGGGATATATGGCTTTCCCAAGTACGCTCAAGTCACCACCCGTTGCATACTTGGTAAAAAGGGCGGAGCGAGAACACTTCCGGGTATGAGAACCGTACTCATTGCTTGCGTTCTTGAGAAATGGAACAGAACTTGACTGAGGCTGACGACGTTTTCACAAGTACGGGAGTACGCAAGTACGGACAAGTACGCACAAGTATGGATATTGAGAAACGGCCTGTGTGTTCTGTTGTGAGCCTCACACACAAAAAAAACATGTGGAGTGGATTTGGGTCACAGGGGCAACAGAGAGGAAACCAAACACTGCCGTCTGGTGGAGGAGAGGAAAACACCTGTGAGGCCTCACAACTAGAGGGCAGTGTTGAGACTTTCCTGTTTGATCGCTTCCTGAAAAGACGGCCTATAAAACCCTGCCTCTGCCATTTTGTTTCTGCGATGATTGATTTTCGGCACGTTAACCTCGTCCACACATGAGAACATCGTTATTTCCAACACTGAGGAAGACTTTTACTACACTTTTCTACACTTTGTGGCCCAGGGAATTGAAAAATGATCAAACCTTTGAGGTTGAGGATGAGTCGAGATTTCTCCGTGGTCTGTGCAGCCGAGGCTCTGCTCACGCCGGCAGCCGCCATGACATCACAGCTCTGAAACAAACACAAACGCTGGTCAGTACGACACGGGCGTGCGTGCGTACGTCGGGATGTGACGGCCAACGGCGGCAATTAGTTCAAACTTCAATTATTCACTTTTCCTACGTTGATTTTCCCATTTATTTAATCGGATTACCAACACAAATTGAAGCTGATTATTAATCTGTCCAAATTTCACAATCTCACATTATATATATATATATATATATATATATATATATATATATGTTTGTATATACATATACATATATATTTGTATATATATACATATACAAATAAATATATATACATGTGTATATATACATATACAAATAAATATATATACATGTGTTTATATGTATGTATATATATTTATAAAAATACATACATACATATATACACATACACATATATTTATATACAGTAAATATACACATATACATACATATATACATACATACCCATATATACATACGTACATATATACCCATAAATACATACGTACATATATACCCATAAATACATACGTACATATATACCCATAAATACATACGTACATATATACCCATAAATACATACGTACATATATACCCATAAATACATACGTACATATATACCCATATATACATACGTACATATATACCCATATATACATACGTACATATATACCCATATATACATACGTACATATATACCCATATATACATACGTACATATATACCCATATATACATACGTACATATATACCCATATATACATACGTACATATATACCCATATATACATACGTACATATATACCCATATATACATACGTACATATATACCCATATATACATACGTACATAAATACCCATATATACATACGTACATATATACCCATATATACATACGTACTAATATACCCATATATACATACATATATATACACATACATACATGTATCTCCATGACAACAGCTGTGTTTTTATTTCTCAGACCAAACATTTAGTTTAGGTTAACTGTCAATTCCTGCAACATAATCCATCTTTTCAGAATAAAAGTTCTGAAGCAGGCATGAAGAAGATAAGCAAATAATTAAAAAATAGTAACAGATTTGTTTAATCATCTTTCCCGTGGCCCACATACTGATGCTGGTCGGGCCAGTTTAGGCCCACGGGCCACCAATGGCTGACCAGTAGTTTATGTCAGGTTTAGGAGGAGGAGGAGGATATCAACATCATCATCATCATCATCAGTCTCAGAGACACAAAGTCCACCATGACAAAGCACTGATAAGGTGTGTGTGTGTGTGTGTGATTATGAGCTCATATAAACAGTTGATAGTACTTCCTTTAAACATAGCTTTTTTTTTACAAACATCACGAATCCGCCTTCGCTGCTGCGCATTCAACACAAACACGGAAGATGAACAAGGCTTTTTGGGTGACAAGACAACTATGTCAACACTCGCACTTCCGGTCAATGTTGTTTTTCCACATTGAAACTCGCGCGGTAAAAATATATAAAGATCACAGAACGACAGCGAACGTGTGGCGCGCGCGGACGGGTGTGTGTGTCAAACGGAAAGCTCGTGTCAACAATACTACACACCTCAATGAAAGATTAAAAGATATTTAAAAAAAGTACGTCTCTGCTGTTCCAGTGAGCTCTTGTTTTGGAGGTAAAAAGTCGTGACACTTCCTGTGCGTGTGCGGGGCTAACTGGGGCGAGCTTGACCTGAGAGGACGCTAACCGTTAGCATCGAGGTTGGCAGGGGCATCTCGTCAAAAGGACGCGTCCGTGAAAGCGGCTCTGCGCGGCGGACAGTAACGGAAGCGACGCCGACGGTTTCGCGGCTCGCGTCAGAGGCGACGACACCGCTGACACGACGACAGAGCCGCTTTCATGTCTCCTTTCCTCCTACCTTTGTCAGCTGCGCTCCGCTGCTGTCGCTAACCAACTTTCATTTCCGCCTCACTGACGCTACCACGTGACCCCTCCCCCTTCTCATGGCACAGAGGATTATGGGTAATAAATTGTGGCAATCGTTTTTTATAGTTTGTTGTTGTTGTTGTTGTTAAAAAAAATGCTTTATTGAGAGTACGTGAATACAGAATAACAAAATAAGACATTCACAAAAACAGTCTATAATTCTATACACAACAAAAAGTAAATTATTAATTATTATTAATATTTAGTATAACAAGGAGTTGTTGTTTTTTTTGCACACATTGAAGAGATAATTATTGTTTGGAAAACGCCATCAGTTCCACAAAAATAGGGATTTTTCTCCTTAAAACTTTGGATTTGTGAATATAAAATATAGATAAATTAGCCAAATAGTATTGTGAATTAACCTTTCTTGCAATATCAGTGAATCCAGCCATTTCAAGCGTCTTTGGGTACCTTGAAAAGCGCTATGTAAAATCTATCTATTATTATTATTTTTATTATTATTGTTGTTGATGTTTTGAATTTGGCGTCAAATCAATTTCTTTCCAATTTTGCACACATTAGGGACCTTTGTTGTGAAAGTCCTGCAGTTTTTCCGGTCGGTAACGGCAGTAAGTTTGTCTTCTTATAGCACAGAGGATTATGGGTAATAAATTGTGTCAATAATTTATATTTTTTTTGCTGTTGTTTAAAAAAATAAAAAATAAAATGCTTTATTGAGAGTACGTGAATAAAGAATAACTAAATAAAAGCATTCACAAAAGCAGTCTATAATTGTATAGACACAAAAAATAAAGTATTTAACAAGGAAAATAATTTTTTTCATAGTTTTTTATTTGTACAGTTACACATTGAAGAGACATAATTATTGTTTGGAAAACGCCATCAGTTCCACAAAAATACTGTGTTTTCTCCCCTCAAAACGTTGGCTTTGTGAATATGAAATTTGGTTAATAAATGATAAATCAGTCAAATAGAATTGTGAATTCATCTTTCTTTCAATAACAGTGAATCCAGCCATTTTGAATATGGCGTCAAATCAATTTCTGTCCAATTTTGCACAAATTAGGGACCTTTGTTGTGAAAGTCCTGCAGTGTTTCCGGTCCCGAACGGAAGTAAGTCTGTCTTCTCATGGTTGCTCCGTGACAGAGAAGTTTACGCTAGTTTGTGATTAACGTGACGTCCAGAGCGTTTTAAAGAGGACTTCGCCGTTCACGCCGTTCACGCCAAACATGTTTAAATGCTCGTTCCTCTCCGTTTGCTCTTATTTAACATGGTGAACGCGGATGAAATCGCGAAGTTGTGCTACGGGCGTTTCGATGAGCTTCCCCGGCGAGGGAAGCCTGAGGCGGGCAGAGAGTGGACTCTGCTGGCCGCTGTGGTCAAACTCAGCCCCGGTGCCCAGTCTGACACAGGTTAGACACACAAGGAACCACATATCACTTATTACATTACATTATATTATATTATATTACATTACATTATATTATATTATATCACCACTGACGTTACTGACTCGTATTATGTTAACTTCTTGTTCTGAGATATTAAGTCAATATTCTGAGATATTAAGTCAATATTCTGAGATATTAAGTCAATATTCTGAGATATTAAGTCAATATTCTGAGATATGAAGTCATTGTTCTGAGATATGAAGTCATTATTCTGAGATATTTAGTCTTTATTCTGAGATATTTAGTCATTATTCTGAGATATTAAGTCCTTATTCTGAGATATTTAGTCATTATTCTGACACATAAAGTCAATATTCTGAGATATTAAGTAATTATTCTGAGATATTAAGTCATTATTCTGAGATATTTAGTCATTATTCTGAGATATAAAGTCAATATTCTGAGATATTAAGTCATTATTCTGAGATATTAAGTCATTATCTGAGATTTGAAGTCAATATTCTGAGATTTTATGTCAATATTCTGAGATATTAAGTCATCATTCTGAGATATTAAGTCATCATTTTGAGATATTAAGTCAATATTCTAAGATATTAAGTAATTGTTCCGAGATATTAAGTCAACATTCCGAGACATTAAGTCATTGTTCTGAGATATTAAGTCAATATTCTGAGATATTAACTCATTATTCTGAGATATTAAGTAATTATTCTGAGATATTAAGTCAATATTCTGAGATATTAAGTCATTATTCTGAGATATTAAGTCAGCATTCTGAGATATTAAGTCAGCATTCTGAGATATTAAGTCGTCAATTCAAAATATTTAATTATATTGTCGAGATAGTCACAGTTGTAGGATAGTTTATTGTTTTGAGATATTAAGTCACAATTTCTACATACTAAGTCATTCTTGTGAGATACTAAGTCACAGTTTTGGGATATTCTGAGTTCTACCTGATTATTTTGGGATGCAAAGTCATTATTTTAAGTATTTAATCAAAGTCATTATTCTGAGATTCTGAGAATGAAGTCATCAATTCAACATTTCTAATCATAATTTTGAGATACGAAGTCGATCTTGATAACAGTCATAATGTTAGCATAGTTTGTCATTGTTTTGAGATACAAAGTCGTTATTTTTTATAATTAGTGAGATATTTAATAATCATTTTGAGATACAAAGTCATTATTTTTAGGTGGTCATTTCAATGTGTTTCAATCTCACACAAAAAAACAGTTGATTTTGTGTGATTTGCGTGAAGTTTAACCTGCAGTTAAACCCTGAGCGATACAAACATCAACTATGTTAGCAAACAAGCTAAAGAGCGTTGTCTCAAATGACTGCTGTCCGCTGCTACGAGCCATAAACAGCTAACACGTATGAAAGCACTGGTATCAGTTAGTGCTGGGGCCCTGTATTTTTAAAACAGTGAGCTTTTAGGACCTTACCTTTGCTCAGGGCGTCACCAGCAGAGAGGACTTGAAAGCGAACAACTTCTCGCGAGATGTGACTTGATCGAAGATCTCCCCTCCTCCCTTTGCTCAGTTTAGGGTATGACACAAGTGCGTTGGGGCTAGATTCTGATTGAACAATGACAGATATTATATCTAGAACACTGATAATGACTGATATTTCTGGCAGAGACGGCTGAAAGGAATATTAGTACTAGTGCTGGGCACTAGCTTAACGCGTGGCGCGTTTCCATGACGACTGACTGGAAAAAGAAGTGCGTGACGCCATGTTTACGCGCTGCGACACCGGAGTCCAGGCTCCGTTTACCAGTTAGCTCCGTTAGCTGCATTAGCTCCTTTAGCGTCGTTAGCGTTAGCCTACAGTGGAACTGGAGCGGTCTGTTTGTTAAAGGAAAAGAGCAGCGCTACAAATAACCAGCGTACCTGTGTACTACGAATCTGTGCCTCTGTTTTTAAACTTTAGCGTTACTTTAGAGACTCATTTCAACAACCGGGAGTCACGTAAACATGTCGTCACATGCGTCTTTTTCCCGGTCAGTCGCCATGCGTTTACGTGCGTTAAGTTTGATGCCGTTAACAGCCGTTAACGCACCCAGCTATAAATAGTACAAAGAATCTTTGAAATCGGTTAGCGTCGCCAAAACGGCTTGTATACACTGTCCAGCTTTGAGTGGTAGTAGTTTCTTTTTTAGGATAAATTCTCAATAAATGTAATTTAATATCTCAGTCAGCAGGTGGCGCCCAAACGTAAATGGTGTCTTGCTGGTTTCTGACTAGCTTCCACTTCACACAGTAACAGAAACGACAACAAAGAGTGAGACGATAAACTTTATTGTTACAATCATGCGTTGTGTAAATTAAAAGCTCAAGCACATGTTCACTGTTCAACGAGCTGCACTGTTGTTGTCTGTTGTGTCGCGTTCGATGTTGTCTTTCGTTGACGGTACCACGTCGCGCTGCGTTGACACGGCCATTGGCACGCCGTCGCTCCTGTGCCGTCGCTCATGATCATTAACTCTGAGTGGGTTGCTCTGTTTTGGCTTACCAGCTGAACTGGTACGGTTCCTGTGGCACCAGCAGATCTATGTCCAGCTTCACTTGTTCTTCCTCGCTGTCGACCGTCCTGTAGCCCAGCAGCAACATGGCCTCTTTACACACTTCCTGGACACGTTTGACCTTGCTGTGCGGCAGCATGGTGCGCCACGCCCTGGAGACGTCAACAATGTTCCGTGAAGTGATACTGTAGGCTTCCTGTTTGGTGCCCTTGCCGCTTCCATGGGTCATATTGTAGATCCATCCCTTCAGCTCTTTGGTCATCTCCAGACCCAGGAAGTCATATAAATAGGTGATTTCCTTGAGTGGGTTTATTGCCATGTCCTCGTAGCGAACCATTTTGTAGCGGCCTTCCAGGAACGGAGGTCCGTTTACCATGGCCCTCTCGATGATGCGAACGTGGCTGCGACAGATCTCCTGAATGGCTTGGTAACCCACCTCATCTGCCGGTATATTACCGTGCTCCAAAAGGACAGCGGTATCGTGAGCCAAGATCCAACCAGTCTCCTCTCTAGACCGGTAAACAGCCCGCGGGTCTCGCACCAAATGGATGATGCGGAGATCCAGGTTGGGGTCCTGAAAAAGAGGGTAGAGGGATTCCAGCTCAAAGAATCGTACAGCTTTTAACACCACGTGACTGTAGGTGCCGCACGCCTGCTCTGCCCCCTGCAGGCCTTGGACGTTGCACTTCTTTGCACAGAGAGACTGGTTGCTGAACTGGTTGCGTGGCGTGAGGGAACAGGCCGGAGGGGAGCACAGCGCTCGACTCACAGTCCACCTGAACAAGGAGGCCAGTTGAGGATGCTCTGGCATGTACGAATCCATGACAGAGAAGTCGCACTGAAACAAACTCCGGAACAAATCCCTCAGCGCCATTCGCAGAGAGCGCGCCCCAGATCTGGGGTGTTTGGTCCAGACGTGAAAACCAGGCTCCATAAGGTAGAAGACAGACGGGTGCTGGCTGAACACCTGACCCATGAACGATGAACCCGACCTCCACGATGACAGCAGCAGAACGTGAACCTTCTTGTCGGAGGGGGCGGAGCCACAGTGAGAGATCTGGAGGTACCAACCGCAGAACAACACCACGACTACTCCCTGCAGGACCACCAGGAAGATCATGGTACTAAAATTGACTCTGGAGCGAGACATCGTGGCTGCCGATCGCTGACGGTGTTTGACACTCGAACTCCCCTTTTCACGACTTCCGTAGAGCGATGAGTTGCGTCTGAAGGAGGAAGAAAGAAAAAGACAGAGGAATGTTACGTTTAACAGGAATTTCCTTTTTTGGTACACCTGATTTTTTTGGGGAGGGTCAACTTCAGATCAACACATTTGTACACAAGTCGAGACGCTGGCCACGGAAAACGGATTCCTAAAGACCTAACCCAAGGAATGACGCGTCTGTCGGCTGAAACTAAAAACATTAATGACTCAATTACTGATCTCCAGGCGCGGAGTATGAGGGACAATTTAATTATCGCCGGTATCCCAGAGCAAGTAGAAGAAGACCCGGAGCCAACAATTAAAAACTTTATTCAAAAACAGCTCAAACTATCAGCGGATACCGTCGAAGACATCAGCTTTAACCGTGTTCACCGGCTGGGAAAGGAAGAAACGGGATGACCGCAGACCGAGGCCCATCGTCGCGAAATTCGAACATTTCAAAACAGAAGGAGCTCGGTAAAAGCCGAGGCAGGGAGCTGAAGGGCACCGGCTTCAGCACGAACGATCGGTTCCCCGGAGAGATTCTTCAGCGTCGTAGGCTTCTATTCCCGATCAGGAAGAAGTTCACTGAGGAAGGATCGTCATATCGGTGGACAGACTCGGGAGTCTACCCCCTGGCTCTTCTGAATCCATAAAATGGGTGAACGATAATACCCCTTGACGGAGTGACGGACACTTAAAGTGGACCTAGACCGGAAGTTCCCATTAACGCTGTTTTTTTAGTGTGTATCTGCATCATTACCTTGCTTAAGAAGCCCTGAAGGTTCTAAACAAACAGTTCAGCCACTGCTGAGAACGCTGTGTTTTATTGTAATCTCGGGCTCAGCGAGATCTCTGAAAAACCCGGTCCGGTTACGTAAACACCAGTTCTCCGGAACAGCCGATCGTCCTGTTCCGGGCACTAGTCCGGGCACATCTGGTTGCGTACATTGAACCGCAGAAGAAGAATAACGTCCGTTGTGGAGGTGTTTCACGAGCGACAGTGTCTTCTGACTCTGGGTCTGACTCTGGGTCAAAGGTCGTCAAAGGGACTGAGGCGTGGGGAGTCGTGACGAAGCTATTTTTAAACACTGTTAAAACAATGTTTTGATAATGAGCAGCAGTGCATCCACCGTTCCAGAGGGGGGAGCTGTGCTTCTGAGAGCGGGTGTGCTGAATATGTCACTTCCGGGTACTGGCCAATCACAAGACTCTGTCTTCTGGGTGTGAGAGTTGAGTCTCAAATCTCGGGGCTGGGAAACAGCGTCAGAAAAGAGGATTTTTATCGGCTCGTTTACAGCAACTAGGAGGTTTTTGACCATAAAAACAATTGAATGTATGTATGTGCAACAGGACCAGTCTATGGGAACTTTAAAAAATATTTTGTGTAGCCGGAGACGACGCAGAGCATTTTACGCAGTGAGTATACATTGGGCTTTAGGGAGTGTTTGTTTTATGTACGTTAGTTAGTTTTATTAATGTTGGTGATGTTTGTCTCCCCTCTTTGTACTTTTCAGAATGTTTAGATTATCATCGCCCTCAGTCATAGTAAGAGCATACATATACATAAAGGGATAAAGACCCAACACTGCCATTGAGCTATCGTCCCATAGCTCTTATAAATCTAAGTTTCAAAATTGTCTGTAAAACCCTAGCAAAGAGATATGAATCATTAGACAGGACACACAGAACAATGCTCACCTGTGTCACATGAACTGCACTCATTAACAGTAATTGTGTTTGTGTTGAGTTCAAATGTTTGTGATGTGGTTATTGTCTCCACACGCCCATAAGTGGAGGCACTGTGTGTCTAGGACAAGGCTATGCAACTTAAGGCCCGGGGGCCAGAACCGGCCCTTCAAGCAATTTGGACCGGCCCGCGGCCCATTAGCCCATGAATAATGAATGTATTATTAAAAAGCCAATAAAACCGTAGCTTCGCCTTTTTTAGTTCAGTTCAGTTTAGTTTATTTCGAACATGTGAATAATAACAACAAAAGAAGAAATGAAAATAAAAAAATAAACGTACAAATAAACATACATAATAAAGCAACACATTTCTGACACTTTGCGTCCCTTTTTGGCAAATACCAGTACAGCTGTAATTGTAGGCAGCCTATGTATGTACCAGAATATTTTGCACTATGAGCCAACTGCAGCAATTGTACCTGAATATTCTTGATACTGTTACTTATATTTCTGCAAAAATAGCCTTTTGTGGCCATCGCACCTTAATGTTGTTTATATTGTTACCTCTAATTTTGTAAGAGCCAGTTGTGACTGTTCTACCTTAATGTTGGTGATACTGTAACTGTTACCTTTTTGCACTTTACGCAAATTGTATTGTACCTGAATGTTGCAAATGGATCATTTCCCGAATTTAAATAATTAATCAAAATTATTCCTTAAGAGGTTTCAAAATATTTTCAACTGATCCTTGTTCAGGGCGATGATGACTATTACTATAGAACATTTCAAGTCGTTCCGAGATACTTTTAGTTTTTTTTTTAAGAAAGTCAGCTCACTGTCAAAGTGAATCAGGGCAATTGGATCATTTCCCGAATTTCATAAATTCATTAAAATTATTCTTTAAGAGATTTGCAAATATTTTCAACGGATCCTTGTTCAGGGCGATGCCGACTTTCAAGAATTTCAAGTCATTCGTTTGCAAATATTGTTGGTGGTTTTGTTACTTTGCCTTTTTGCACAAAACTAGCAGCCACTTTGATAAATAAGTGCTAATTAATTTCTATCATTTTCTATCTATTTGTATCCGTTTACTGTACATGCAACACAAAATAGTAGCACAGGGGTTGACCGGCCCACTGGCTGAACAGCCAAGCTGGCCCTCTGCTAAGCTAGTTTTTAGTTGAACAGCCCTGCCTTATATAATCCATCCTGACCAAACAGGATCCTTTGAAGGTGTACACTCGGCCACAGATTTTATTGACTATTCTGTTCTTAACAACGTGGAAACCACTACTGTATCTTTAGACGCAGAAAAAGCATTTGACAGAGTGAATTGGAAATTTCTCTTTGCCGTCCTCCGCAAATTTGGATTTGGGAACTCCTTCATAGACTGGATCAGAATACTATACAGCTCCCCAAGTGCATCAGTGAGAACAAATGACCAAATCTCACTAAGATTTAATCTCCACAGGGGCACTCTTCAACCCCCCCCCCCTTGCAATTTTCATACAACCATTAGCAGCATATATCCGACAAAATAGAGATGTAGAAGGAATCCAGACGAAAAATACTAAACCACAAGATAAGTCTTTATGCTGATGATGCATTACTTTTCTGCCCACGTCTCGGACCCAAAATCTACCCAAAGTCGAACTGGATTCAACTGAACTGAACTGGGGACATCTTTGCTTTCTATTTAGTCATCAAATGGGGAAAAAAAAATCTCATTAAAACAGACAACTTTACAACAACAGGATGAAGACTAACCTGAGGAGCAGCTCGTCTGACGGAGGTCGACGTGAGACTTCAGAGTGATGCACTCTCCTCGTTCAGCCGCTCAGCAATTATCCTTAACACAATACTACTTTTGCTAATAGTGGGTGGAGTCTGTGTAAATGTTTGTCCATATTAGAGAAGATTGTCTGGAGGTTTATTACTGTTTGATGTCGGGACGTTTGAGTTGAACCAGGACTTAGTTATAGTCATATAGTATAGTCATAGTTCGGAATTTTGGACATAAGACCTATTTTCCAACTCAGCCGGTGTGATGGAGACGTCTGGAGACGCTTTCAAGAAATTTAATTCAGTTCTTCTAGTTGCCGAGTTCGCTGATGCTATGGCTAGCGCAAGTCAATGATACAAGTTAGCATGGCATTAAAAACACTCATACCGACTCCACAGTGCACCAGAGGCAAATCGATTGTAACGGCAGACTATCGATGTACATATCTGTGTTGGTAGAATGTTTGATATAAAACCAACCTTGCAATTTGAAGGATTTATGTCTCAGCAGCAGCAGCAGCACGTCATACTTCCGGCAGCGGCGGACTGATTCCGCTGCCGGAAGTATAGTGCTGAGAAAGTAGTCCCTCAAAAATTCATGCGATGCGGAGGATATGTCATTACAAAATCTAATTATCGTTACAAAATCTACTTGTTGTTCTAAAATCTACTTATAATTCCAAAAACTACTTATAGTTCCAAAATCTACTTATCATTCAAAATCCTATTATAAATTCTCTTCCACGTCCTCTTCCATGATCACACAGAATCATTGTTTAATTCACACACCCCTGCGTTCACGTCTGTTTACAAGCAAAATATTGACTTTTTTAACGATTGTTGTGTGAACCATTAACTCATTCAGGCACAAGCACAACAAAGTGCCAAGAACCTAATGTTATTGAGCTCAATGTTGAGGGCGTAAACATGCATAAAAACTCTTTAAATTTGCCATAAGGTCGGATAGTGGCATAGGGCTCTAACCCGTGCCTAGCCCCAGGGCTCTATAGCGCCCCCAGGAGTCGGGTTAGGATCAGACAAAAGTCGTCTGACTGGGACAAACTTTGGTGGTGTGTTAGGCTTAGTCCTAATATTCTTGAGGAATTTTTGACAGTGGTCAAATTTGCATAAAATTCTACATTTTTCACACATATTTGTTCCGATTTGGACCAAACTTGCAGCAGTTGTTGCTTAAGTAAATGTCTCAGTAAAAGTATGTGACAGTTACTGTACTTTAGTATCAAAAGTCACTTTCTAATATTAAATCTACTTTAGTTTTCGAAGTAGAAACATTTTTTTTTTAAACTGAGTGAGTTAGGATTGAGCCATGGTGACTAACGTATTATTTTGAGAGACTGACTTATTATTTTGACAGACTAAGTCATTATTTTGACAGACTAAGTTAGTATTTGTGAGAGACTAAGTCTTTATTTTGACAGACTAAGTCATTTTTTGAGAGACTAAGTCATTATTTTTTTCAGATACTAAGTTAGTATTTGTGAGACTAAGTTGTTATTTTGATAGACTAAGTCATTATTTTGATGAACTAAGTCGTTATTTTGAGATACTAAGTCATTATTTTGAAAGACTAAGTCGTCATTTTGAGATACTAAGTCATTATTTTGAGATACGAAGTCAGTATTTGTGAGATACTAAGTCGTTATTTTGAGATACTAAGTCATTATTTTGAAATACTAAGTCAGTATTTGTGAGATACTAAGTCATTATTTTGAGATGCTGAGTCATTTGAGAGACTAAGTCAATTTTTTGAAATACTAAGTCAATTTTTTGAAATACTAAGTAATTATTTTGAAAGACTTAGTCATTATTTTGAGATACTAAGTCAGTTTTTTGAAAGACTAAGTCATTATTTTTGAGATACTAAGTCATTATTCTGAAAGACTAAGTCATTATTTTGAAAAACTAAGTCATTATTTTGAAAAACTAAGTCATTATTTTGAGATACTAAGTCAGTATTTTGAGATACTAAGTCAGTATTTTTCAGATACTAAATCAGTATTTGTGAGACACTAAGTCAGTATTTTTGAGAAACTAAGTCAGTATTTGTGAGATACTAAATCAGTATTTGTGTGATACTAACTCAGTATTTGTGTGATACTAAGTAAGTTTTTGTGAGATACTAAGTCAGTATTTGTGAGATACTAACTCAGTATTTGTGAGATACTAAGTCAGTATTTGTGAGATACTAAGTCAGTATTTGTGAGATACTAAATCAGTATTTGTGTGATACTAACTCAGTATTTGTGTGATACTAAGTAAGTTTTTGTGAGATACTAACTCAGTATTTGTGAGATGCTAAGTCAGTATTTGTGAGATGGATCCTTGGATAGTGAGTTGTGTTTTTCATGTTTGAGGTTTATTTGATTTGTAGTCATTATTGTGAGTCATTATTGTGTTAAAACCTAAGACATTGTTTTGCATTTGTGTTGTTTTTGTGCGGTTAAGTCACTGCTAAGTCGTTTCTGTTTCCTTTCACAGTGAAGATGGAGGTCGTTTCCATGGGAACCGGCACCAAATGTATTGGACAGACACACACGAGTCCTCAAGGTGATGACTCTACATGGACGTGTTCAGTGCCTGGTGTTAGCTGTGAAGTCCTTATTATGATTATTATGATTATTATGGTCTGTTTGTCTCTGTCTCTGACGCAGGTGACGTCCTCAATGACAGTCATGCTGAGGTCATCGCCAGGAGAGGCTGTGTCAGGTCTGTGTGTGTGTGTTCTTGTACTTGCAGCACACTGAGGACCAGTGAGGGGTTTTTAACCAACAAAGTGAGGTCATTTTTACAAAGTGAGGACATTTTGGCCGGTCCTCACTTTGTTTTCATTCAAATCACTTCCTTAGCTTGTAAACATGCTATACTCTGTTTTTAGCTTCTCAATTTGAAACAAAAACCCGATTTCCAGCCCTGGTGTTTCACACACTTTTTGCTCTGGGGCTCCACCTGCAGACATTTTATGGTACTGCACTAAAGTAGTTCTTTGTCGATGTCATTCATGAAGTAGATAATTTGTAATTGTGTTGATTTATAAAGTGGAAATGCTGGTCCTCAGTATGCAACAAGTACAAAAGTGTGTGTGTGCGTGTGTGTGAGTCTGTGTGTGCGTGTGTGTCTGTGTGCTCTTATGTGTTTGTTTGTGTCTGTGTGTGTGTGTTTGAGTGTGTGTGAGTCTGTGTGTGTGTGTGTGAGTCTGTGTGTGTGTGTGTGAGTCTGTGTCTGTGTGCGTGTGTATGTCTGTGTCTGTGTGCGTGTGTATGTCTGTGTGTGTGTGTGTCTGTGTGCACATATGTGTTTGTGTGTGTCTGTGGGTGTGTGTGTGTTTGAGTGTGTGTGTGTGTGTATTTGCTTATGGGTGTTTGCGTGTGTGTGTGTTTATCTGCGTGTGTGTCTGTGAGTGTGTTTGCGTGTGTCTGTGTGTGAGTGTTTGTGTTTGCGTGTGTGTGTATCTGCATATGTCTGTATTTTTCTCATGTGTGTGTGTGTGTGTGTGTGTGTGTTCCTGTATGGGTATCTTTTTGAGCACCAGGACATTTTGGCTGGTGCTCACATTCTTACACCCCGTGTGTGTGTGTGTGTCTGTGTGTGTGTGTGTGTGTCTGTGTGTGTGTGTGTGTGTGCGTGCAGGTACCTGATCCAGGAGCTGTACAGAGTCGTCACCTGTGGCGACAGCTCAGTGTTCTGTGCGTCTGAAGAGCAGCAGGGGAAGTGGAGGCTTCAGCCGGGAGTTTCCTTCGTCTTCTTCACCAGTCACACTCCATGTGAGTCCACATGAGTCCACACGAGTCCACATGAGTCCACCTGCAGCTCACACTGACCCTCAGTCATCACCTGCACACACACATCAGACCATGATCTGAAACCTTCTGTACATTTCCAGGTGGCGACGCCTCCATCATCCCCATGACTGACAGCCAGTCTCAGCCCCGCCCCCCTGAGTCAGGACGAGACCGCAAAAGAAAAGCTGAGGAACCAAGCGAAGGTCAGACGACCAAGCTGCTGTGTCTGGAGGACGGAGACTCTGAGGACGCCTCGTCTCCGTCCCAGCGTCCCTCCACAGAAACGGTCTCTCCTGCTTCAGCACGTCCACGGCTCTCCGACGTCCACAGAACGGGGGCCAAGTGTGTCCCCGGGGGCCCCGCTGACCCTCTGCGCCCCGGGGACGGCTACCACAGCGCGGGTTTGCTGCGAGTGAAGCCTGGACGAGGTGAAGCCACTCGGTCCCTGTCCTGCAGCGATAAGCTCGCCCGCTGGACTGTGCTGGGCTTCCAGGGAGCGCTGCTCTCCCACTACCTACAGGAGGCGCTCTACTTCCGCTTCCTGGTGGTGGGCAGGTGTCCGTACAGCAAAGAGGTCATGCACAGAGCTCTGGTCGCAAGGTGAGGAATCACATTATTACGTTTTTACGTCAAAACGCAACTGCGGTGGTTTTAACGTTAAAGCGCAACTGCAGTGTTTTTTACGTTAAAAGGTAACTGCGGTGGTTTTTGCATTAAAGCTTAACTGCGTTGGTTTTTGCGTTAAATCGCAACTGAGGTGGGTTTTGCGTTAAAACGCAACTGTGGTGTTTTTAACGTTAAGGTAGCGGCTGCGTTTTTTGCGTTAAAGTGTAACTACGGTGTTTTTTTACGTTAAAAGGTAACTGCGGTGGTTTTTACGTTAACGTATCGGCTGGGGTTTTTGCGATAAAGCTTAACTGCGGGGGTTTTTACGTTAAAACGCAACTGCGGTGGTTTTTACGTTAAAGCGTAACTGCGGTGGTTTTTACATAAAAACTTAACTGCGGTGGTTTTTACGTTAAAGCTCAACTGCGGTGGTTTTTACGTTAAAGCTCAACTGCGGTGGTTTTTGCGTTAAAAGGTAACTGCGGTGGTTTTTGCGTTAAAACGCAACTGCGGTGGTTTTTACGTTAAAGCTTAACTGCGGTGGTTTTTTACGTTAAAACGCAACTGCGGTGGTTTTTACATAAAAACTTAACTGCGGTGGTTTTTACGTTAAAGCTTAACTGCGGTGGTTTTTGAGTTAAAGCGCAACTGAGGTGGTTTTAACGTTAAAAGGTAACTGCGGTGGTTTTTGAGTTAAAGCGCAACTGAGTTGGTTTTAACGTTAAAGCTTAACTGTGGTGGTTTTTACGTTAAAACGTAGCGGCTGTGGTTTTTGCGTTAAAGCTTAACTGTGGTGGTTTTTGCGTTAAAGCGCAACTGAGGTGGTTTTAACGTTAAAAGGTAACTGCGGTGGTTTTTACATAAAAACTTAACTCCGGTGGTTTTTACGTTAAAAGGTAATTGAGGTGGTTTTTGCATTAAAGCTTAACTGCGGTGGTTTTAACGTTAAAGTGTAACTGCAGTGGTTTTTGCGTTAAAGCGTAAGTGTGGTGGGTTTTTTTACGTTAAAACTGACTGCGCTGGTTTTTGCGTCAAAGCGCAACTGCGTAGAAAGATGCTAGTTGGCTAGCATAGATAGATAGATATTTGCGTGTTGGCTAGCATAGATAGCTAGATCACTGGCATGTAGAGATAGATGCTAGATGGCTAGCATAGATAAATAGAGGGTAGTTAGCTAGCATAGATAGATAGATAGATAGATAGATAGATAGATAGATAGATAGATAGATAGATAGATAGATAGATAGATAGATAGATTAGACTATTTTGCTTCATTCTGTCTTCTCTCCTCCTCAGATGTCTCCAGGTGTCCGATCTCCCCGCTGGTTTTTCCGTTAGTCCACCGGTGCTGCTTCAGTCCACCCTGGAGTTCCCCTTCAGTCAGAGCCAGACAGAGCGCCACCACCAGGCGGGACAGGGACGCGTCTCCCCCTGTGGAGCAGGTAGACTCACTGCACTGACTGTGCTTGAAACCCTTGAAAGTTATTGAAAATGGCCCTAAACAGACATGGGTCATTGAAGGTGCTTGAATTTTGGAGTGAAGTTCATATCGAGGTCTCTTTAGTCTCTCGTGTGTGTGTGTGTGTGTGTGTGTGTGTGTGTGTGTGTGTGTGTGTGTGTGTGTGTGTGTGTGTGTGTGTGTGTGTGTGTGTGTGTGTGTGTGTGTGTGTGTGTGTGTGTGTGTGTGTGTGTGTGTTCTCAGCCATCAGTTGGTGTAATGTCCCAGAGCAGCCACTAGATGTCACCGCCAACGGCTACAAACATGGAGTGACAAAGAAGGCCCTGGGCACAGTGAAAGCTAGGTGGAGCACACACACACACACACACACACACTGGTTTCTTTGCGCCACACAAACAAATAAATCATTCAAACTGAATTATTTTGTGTTTGAGGACAAAAACAAACAAAGACATTTTGAGAACATCATCGTCAGTGTGTCGTCAGTTGTCGAGGAGTGCACTGACAGACTGGGACGCGCGTGTGTGTGTGTGTGTGTGTCCTCAGGTCTCGTCTGTGTAAAGCAGAGCTGTTCCACTCCTTCCTGTCTGTGGTTTCAGCCACTGAGCCTTCATCACTTCCTGTTTCTCTCAGGTAACAGACAAAAGACTCTTTCACTGTGACCTGTGTGTGTGTGTGTGCGTGTGTGTGTGTGTGTGTGTGAGAGAACAGTGTCCTCTCTGTTAGTCAGCATTTTAGCAGATAACCAAACAAAAACATGGTCGGCTCAAGTCTACGACGTTCACATCTTTATTTC
This sequence comes from Microchirus variegatus, assembly GCF_963457635.1. NCBI lineage: Eukaryota > Metazoa > Chordata > Actinopteri > Pleuronectiformes > Soleidae > Microchirus > Microchirus variegatus. The sequence goes on from NC_139809.1 coordinate 31,194,218, forward strand.
GCTGTGAGACGCGCTTTAACAACAGGAAACTGATGTTTGTAAACCACTCACTCTCCCTGCACCAAATCCCATAGAGAAAACCAGTGATTTTAACATCACAGCGACACAGGAGTTCACAGGAGTTGTTGATCCACTGCTGCCTCCATCACTAACTTGCAATGTCTTATTTTTGTAAGTTCGGCTTTGAAAATCCTTTGTTTTGACTTACCTCAGTGACACAAAGTGGCCACACGAGGCAGTAGACCAGCAGCTCCTGTGTCCCTGTGAGCTAAAATCACTGGTTTTCTCTATGGACTTTGGTGTAAGAAATGTTTTGTGAAGAAAAACTGATTTTTGCCTGTTAACAAAAGACTCATCTGTAAAAATCAATGTCAGTTAAAGTCTACGACGTCTTAAACACACGTTCACGTCTTTATTTCGCTGTTAGACAGACTTTTCCTTGTGTAAACTGACGTTTGTAAACCACTCACTCTCCCTGCACCAAAGTCCATAGAGAAAACCAGTGATTTTAACATCACAGCAACACAGGAGTTCACAGGAGTTGTTGATCCACTGCTGCCTCCATCACTGACTTCAAGTGTCTTATTTTGTCACTTCGGCTTTTAAAATCCTTAATTTAAATGTATTTTAGTGACACAAAGTGACCACACGAGGCAGCAGAGGACCAGCAGCTCCTGTGTCCCTGTGAGCTAAAATCACCGGTTTTCTCTGTGGGGTTTGGTGTGGGAGAGTGAAACCTCAGTTTCCTGTTGGAAAAGTTTGGAAAGTATTTGTAATAAGGTTACATAACGTGTGTGTGTGTGTGTGTGTGTGTGTGTGTGTGTGTGTGTGTGTGTTCAGGACAGCACATCTGCAGACTTACTGGGACTACAAACAGGCGTCTCAGTCGTACCAGTTGTCCTGGCGGCAGCTTCACTCTCAGGTTTTCCCTCTGTGGCCGCGCAGCGAGCGACGCCTCCTGCTGTTCCGCTGAAACCCCTCCCCTCCCCCTCCCCCCCCTCCCGAAAACACCTGCGGCTCAAAGGTTCCGCCCGCGGTCGACCAACAACAAACCTCGCTCTTCGACTGTGTTGGAAAATATATCTTTTTTTATACGTATATATATATGCAAATAAAAGCACGTTTGCAGAATGACTTTAATTTCCAATGATTCCATTTCGTAGTTTCGTCGTCTGACTCTCAGTCAACTTATTTGTCAGAGTGTCGTGTCCACAGCTGACCAGAGAGTGTGTTTGTGTGTCCACAGCTGCAGGACACCTGGAGCTGCTGCTGACCGTCTCTACGTGTCCTCAGGCGACACTCGCGTGTGTGTGTGTGTGTGTGTGCGTGTGTGTGCGTGTGTGTGCGTGTGCTTGCTGGAAATTAATTTCCTGTGTCTCAGGCGAGTGGACTCGTGTCCAGCTGACTCTGCACGTTTCTGCCCAGAGGCCGAGAGGAGGCTGCAGCTCAGCAGCAAGTCACAGGTCAGAGGTCAGAGGTCAGGATTCTTTACGTTGTGTGTTTAATGTCATTGTCGTTCCTGAGCAGCATCAGCAGCATCAGCAGCGTTCATGTTCTTCCCCCGATGACTAAATTGGTTGATTTGATAGTTCTTCTTCTTCTTCTTCTTCTTCTTCTTCTTCTTCTTCTTCTTCTTCTTCTTCTTCTTCTTTTGCGTCGTACAAACAAAGAAATCGTCAAAAACGGGAGTCATTTTTTGGGGGGGGTTTGTGGACAAAAATACGCGACAAATTAATAGATGATCAAAAAAGTCTGCAAAGTCTTTAGAACATATTTACGTCTGTATCTCGGACTTTGTTTGTAAAAACCGCTCACTCTCCCACACCAAAGCCCATAGAGAAAAACAGTGATTTTAGCTCACGGGGACACAGGAGCTACTGCTGCCTCGTGTGGTCACTTTGTGTCACTATAGTACATCCAAATGTAGGATTTTAAAGCCGAATTGACAAAATCAGACATAGTAAGTTAGTGATGGAGGCAGCAGTGGATCAACAACTCCTGTGTTGATGTGATGTTGAAATCACTGATTTTCTCTATGGGCTTTGGTGTGGGAAAGTGAGTGGTTTATAAACCTCAGTTTCCTGTTGTTAAAGTGTGTTTAACAGTGAAGATAAAGACGTGGACGTGTTCTTAAGACATCGTAGACTTGTTTTAATGTTATTTGATTGAGTATAAAAGGCTCAAGTGAAAAGAAACGTCGTCCAAAAACCGCCGCGTGTCGTCGCTAAGATGGTGAGGACCAAAGCCGACAGTGTTCCCGGATCCTACAGAAAAGGTACAACAACGGCGTTTTCCACACACGTCACAGAGTTAGCGACACGTCGTGGATTTGAAGAATAATGCGGCTGTTTTTGAATGAGGTTTGGCGGGAGCGACGAAGTCGAATAAAAAGGGAGACTTCGGGGAAGTCGCTGCGATTAAACCGCGTTTAAATTTTAACGGATTTAACGTTTAAACACGAACGTCGTCGCGTGTGAACGGAAAAACCGTTGCGAAACCCGAAACGTTTAAATCCCGGCAACTTTTGAGATGAACAATACCGAGCTCCCGCCAACACCGAGGATTTTGGTTCTTCCCGAACAGCGCCTTTAATCGCGTTAAATGTAGTTTAATCGTGTTAACTGTCGTGTAATCGTGTGATAATCTGGTTTACTAAATCAGCCTGTTTATTTTTTCCCCACAAAAAAACAAACGCAGTGTCATGTTTTGCGCAAAGTGGCGCCAGTTTGAGCGCCGCAGCGCGGGGATATGCAGACGCGGCGCCAAACCCCATTGGAAAAACATGAAATAATTATTGTTCTCGTGATTTTCGTCCAAAGTACGTTTGAAATATGTGCAACAAGTGCGCAGTTTTATTCATTATCATCCGCTGTTGCATTCGGCATAACGTACTACTCTGTCATTTAAACCCAACGTAATGTTTTCTTGCTTTTATGATGAGTTCAATGACTCGAGGCTGAAAGTTCCGACTAATTTGTTTGTTTTCGGAAAATAATATTCTTTTAATTGAGGATTTTAACATTTTACTTCTGCTCGGTTTAATAATATGTGGTTTTGTGCATTGGGATATATATGTATTTGTGTGCATGTATGTGTGTATATGTATATATATGTGTGTGTGTATATATACATAGGTGCGTTTGTGTATATATGTATATGTATATATATATATATACACACATATACGTGTGTGTGTGTATATATATGTATATACATGTGTGTGTGTGTGTGTATGTATGTATATATATGTATGTATGTATGTATATATATATATATATATATATATAATATTATTTGTGTGTGTATATATATATATATATATATATATGTGTGTGTTTGTGTAAAAACAAGTAATTTACAAGTGGATAAGTGAGAACCGGAAGTTAGATGTTAAATGAATATTTAATGAAGCGCCACCAGGGGGAGTCGGTGAGTCATTTCCGTCAGTGAGAGTTTGTGACAGAGTGAACATCAGGGTGAATCCAGGTGAAAATAACAAACGATCACAATCCAAATGTCGCCGTGTTTAATCCCGGATTTAAGAGAAGTGACTGATCCTTTATCCTTAAACGCCCTGAACACACACACACACACACACACACACACACACACACACACACACTGTACAACACTGTTTACACACACACATACACACACACTGTACAACACTGTTTACACACACACACACTCAGCATTACACTGTGGAGAGCAAAGATAGGACGAGCGACGACAGGAGCGCTCACTCCTCTCAAAACTGCACACACACAGGCTACAACAGCTCAGCTCTAACATCACTCACTTACAAATTCACTCATTCACACACTGGAAAACACTCACTCTGTGTGTGAGTGTGTAAGCAAGTGTTTGAGGGACTGTGAATGAGTGAGTTTGTTTGTAAGCAAGTGTTTTTAACTATGAATGAGTGAGTGAATTTGTAAGCAAGCGTTTGACGGACTATGAATGAGTGAGTTTGTGAACAAGTGTTTGGAACTACAAATGAGTGAGTGAATTTGTAAGCAAGCGTTTGACGGACTATGAAGGAGTGAGTTTAAGCAAGTTTTTGAGTGACTGAATGTGTAAGCAAGTGTTTGAGGGACTATGAATGAGTGAATTTGTAAGCATATCAGTGAGTGAATTTGTAAGCAAGTCTTTGTTACTATGAGTGAGTGAATTCGTAAGGAAGTCTTTGAGGGACTATGAATAAGTGAATTTGTGAACAAGTGTTTGTAACTATGAATGAGTGAGTTTGTAAGGAAGTGTTTGAGGGACTATGAATGAGTGAATTTGTGAACAAGTGTTTGTTACTATGAATGAATGAGTGAGTTTGTAAGCAAGTCTTTGAGGGACTATGAATGAGTGAATTTGTAAGCATGAGAGTGAATTTGTAAGCAAGTCTTTGTTACTATGAATGAGTGAGTGAATTTGTAAGGAAGTGTTTGAGGGACTATGAATTTGTGAACAAGTGTTTGAGGGACTATGAATGAGTGAATTTGTAAGCAAGTCTTTGTTACTATGAGTGAATGCATTTTTAAGCAAGTCTTTTAGGGACTATGAATGAGTGAATTTGTGAGCATACGAGTGAGTGAATTTGTAAGCAAGTCTTTGTTACTATGAATGAGTGGGTGAATTTGTAAGGAAGTGTTTGAGGGACTATGAATGAGTGAATTTGTGAACAAGTGTTTGAGGGACTATGAATGAGTGAATTTGTAAGCAAGTCTTTGTTACTATGAGTGAATGCATTTTTAAGCAAGTCTTTTAGGGACTATGAATGAGTGAATTTGTGAGCATACGAGTGAGTGAATTTGTAAGCAAGTCTTTGTTACTATGAATGAGTGGGTGAATTTGTAAGCAAGTCTTTGTTACTATGAATGAGTGAGTGAATTTGTAAGGAAGTGTTTGAGGGACTATGAATGAGTGAATTTGTGAGCATACGAGTGAGTGAATTTGTAAGCAAGTCTTTGTTACTATGAATGAGTGGGTGAATTTGTAAAGAAGTGTTTGAGGGACTATGAATAAGTGAGTTTGTGAGCAAGTGTTTATTTTTTATTTTTTTCAGGGTTAAGACCTGGTTTAAGGGTTAGTCGCTGACAGTTAAGGACACTTATAGGGTAATGTATTCCTCTGTGTGTGTGTGTGTGTGTGTGTGTGTGTGTGTGTGTGTGTGTGTGTGTGTGTGTGTGTGTGTGTGATCAAACAGGTTAATCCTCTGGTTAACATCACAGAGACACAGGAGTTCACAGGAGTTGTTGATCCACTGCTGCCTCCATCACTAACTTACAATGACTTGTTTTAGTGAATTTGGCTTTTGAAAATCCTTCATTTAAATTATCCTAAGTGACACAAAGTGACCACACGAGGCAGCAGTAGACCAGCAGCTCCTGTGTCCCCTCATGGTCACAAAGACACCGAGACGCTTCTGTTTACATTCACTTTTATTGGTCAGGTCGTCCAGCTACATTTCATATGCCTAAAATTCACTTATGCATTTTTTTTTACCGTATATAATCGTACGACACCGATGACGTGAAACAATTCTCGACGTCAGCACAACGACGCGTCTACAGTGGCGCGTTTAATCGGCCGCGTGGTTCACATGCATGCGTTAACGTGTGGAAACGCAGCAGGTAAACACGGATATAAGATGGTGGTCGAGTGACACTTAAATCTTCTTCTTAATCCCTTGGAATACTGTCCGCTTTGTTGTGTTTGCTGTATGCATTAAAGCATGTTGTGTGTATAAGGTATTGACACCGCTCACTCTCCCACACTCACTGGTTTTCTCTATGGACTTTGGTGTGGGAGAGTGAGCGGTTTGCAAAGTGACGCAACCCATGATAACCCGCGACATCTTAAGAACACGTTCACGTCTTTATCTTCACTGTTAGACAGAAGTCTGTAAACCGCTCACTCTCCCACACACCAAAGCCCATAGAGAAAACCAGCGATTTTAGCTCACAGGGACACAGGAGCTGCTGGTCCTCTGCTGCCTCGTGTGGTCACTTTGTGTCACTGAAATAAGTCTGAACGTGATTTTTAAAAAGCCGAATTTTACAAAATCAGTCATTGTGAGTCAGTGATGGAGGCAGCAGTGGATCAACAACTCCTGTGAACTCCTGTGTCGCTCTGATGTTAAAATCAGCGTTTTTCTCTATGGGCTTTGGTGTGGGAGAGTGAGTGGTTTACAAACATCAGTTTTCAGCCCCTTAGAGGAAATATATCAAATTAAATCTACATCACTTTAAGTCTACGATGTCTTAAGAACACGTTCACGTCTTTATCTTCACTGTGAGACAGACTTTAACAACAGGAAACTGAAGTTTGTAAACCACTCACTCTCCCACACCAAAGCCCATAGAGAAAATCAGTGATTTTAGCTCGCGGGGACACAGGAGCTGCTGGTCTACTGCTGCCTCGTGTGGTCACTTTGTGTCACTGAAATCAATCTGAATGAAGTTTCTCAAAAGCCGAAATTCACTAAAACAACACATTGTAAGTCAGTGATGGAGTTTTCTCTATGGGCTTTGGTGTGGGAGAGTGAGTGGTTCACAGAGTGAAAGAAAACTCCAGATAAAGAAGCAAAACCTATTCTTGAGGTGTGTAAAACGTTTGTATGAATAGATTGTGATGTGGCTAAACTCGCGGCGTCCTCGTTAGCGGCCATGTTTTCAGAGCACGGCTAACGGTACCCGTCGTATTTGTACGAACTTTTCCCTTTAACGTGAAAACGAACGCCATCACGCGTTGATATTTGTGCTGATGACGACGAGGAACGAGTGAAGAGACGGATCCGCGACTGCGATCGTATGATTACAGGCTTTTATTCTCTCACTTCAGCTAAACACAAACGTCACGTGACAAATCACAACTCACGTTAAACTATAGCACGACGATTCGCTTTAATCCAGCGGCGCGTTCACACCCAACGATACTAGCAACACAACCAGCAACTACTTGCCTGGGGGCTTACGCTAATGCTAACTACATTCATAATAAAGTGCAACCAACCCCTCGATTAAAAAAAAATATATATATATATATATCGAGCGACTGAAGTGAAGGAGTGAAGGAACTACTTAGCTAAAGCTAATGCTAACTTTTGCTTCAAGTAAAGTGAAACCAATTTCTCTCTCTGCTGACGCGGCGTAACACGAGAAAACAACAACACAGAGTTAGCTGGTTCGCTTTGACGACATCACAAAAAAAAAAAAAAAATTTAAACTCGACTTCCCCAGGGCTAATGCTAAGTCCGTCGAAAAGTGCGGAAAATGAACTTAACTTCAAACCTAAACAGCTGAAGTGAAGGAGTAAAGGACGGAAACACGACGAGCAACTATTCTCATGATGCTAATGCTAACTCGTACAGCTAGCGCTAGTTAGCTTTTCCCGCTACATTGCTGTTCAACAAAAATCACACGTTTTTTTAACGTTGGAACTGTCGCGTTTCCGTGCCCGGTGTAGCAAACTAATTCAAATAAAAATACTAAAAATAATGCTAATCACGTGTCGCGCTAGGTGTGAACGCTCCACCAGTGTTTCTATACTTCAGGAGAACTGGAATACGTGGGCGTGGTCACATGGCAGTGTTACACTTGTGTCACTGTGGCCGAAAAAAGTCCAACTTAGAATATCAAGGGTTAGTTCATCTCAGCCCCGATAAATAAAAACAAATAAACACATTGTTTATCAGAGTGTTGCGGTAAAGCTAAGCTACTTCAGAAATGTGGATGTGTTCAGTATCAAAAATCTGGAAATGACTGTACCAGGTGTGTTGGTGCGTTATTTACGTATGACGAAGTGACGGTGTGTGTGTGTGTGTGTGTCTGTGTGTGTGTGTGTGTGTGTGTGTGTATATTCAGTCAAGCGTTAACCACGTGTTGTATAAAAGCTCTCGTAGCCGAAGGTGTTCTCGCCGCTGTACGCCACGTACAGGAATCCGTCCTCGTCCTTCTCCTTGTCGTAGAGTTGGCCCATGGTCAGACTGCAGCGACAAAAACACAAAAACACACACCGTCCTGAATGCCACAGTCGTGAAGAGGGCGCCCCCCTCTGGTCGACGGTGAAAACAAACGCTACGTGACTTGTGTTTAAAATACGGCAAATTTGTGTCCAGCGCTTCAATCGCGTCACAAATGAGGCGCGTGGCGCGATAAGACGCGGGTAATATAGCGTTCTGATGCTATTTGACGCAAATATGACGCAAATATTCGCTTCGGTGACAAAATTGGCGCAATAAAATCACGCTCATCGCGACTAACGCAACTTTTTAATGAAAAAAAAGTTCTCTTTTGGTTCTTTGAACGTTCCCCTGACGTTATTTTCTACAACTTCTAGAGAACGTTACTTTTCTACAACCTCTAGAGAACATTCCTGGAACGTTCCCTTAACGTTACTTTTCTCCAACCTTTAGAGAACGTTCTCCTAACATTACTTATCTAAAACCTTTAGAGAATGTTGTCTTTTGGTTTCCAGAACGTTCCCCTAATGTTACTTTTCTCCAACCTTTAGAGAACGTTTTCCTAATGTTACTTTTCTACAACCTTTAGAGAGCGTTCCCATCGCGTTACTTTTCTACAACCTCCAGAAAACGTTACTTTTCTACAACCTTAAGAGAACGTTCTCTTTTGGTTCCCAGAACGATCCTCTAACGTCACTTTTCTACAACCTCTAGAGAACATTCCCCTAAATGTTACTTTTCTACAACCTCTAGAGAACGTTCTCCTAACGTTACTTTTCTTCAACCTTTACAGAATGTTGTCTTTTGGTTCCCAGAACGTTCCCCTCGCGTTACTTTTCTACAACCTCTAGAGAACGTTCCCCTCATGTTACTTTTCTACAACCTCTAGAGAACGTTCCCCTAAATGTTACACTTCTACAACCTCTAGAGAACATTCCCCTAAATGTTACTTTTCTACAACCTCTAGAGAACATTCCCCTAAATGTTACTTTTCTACAACCTCTAGAGAACATTCCCCTAATGTTACTTTTCTTCAACCTGTAGAGAACGTTGTCTTTTGGTTCCCAGAACGTTCCCCTCATGTTACTTTTCTACAACCTCTAGAGAACGTTCCCCTAAACGTTACTTTTCTACAACCTTTAGAGAACGTTGTCTTTTGGTTCCCAGAACGTTCCCTTCATGTTACTTTTCTACAACCTCTAGAGAACGTTCCCCTAAACGTTACTTTTCTACAACCTCGAGAGAACGTTCCCCTCACGTTACTTTTCTACAACCTCTAGAGAACGTTACTTTTCTACAACCTCGAGAGAAAGTTCCCCTCACGTTACTTTTCTACAACCTTTAGAGAACATTCTCTTTTGGTTCCCAGAACGTTCCCCCAATGTTACTTTCCTACAACCTCTAGAGAACGTTCCCTTAATGTTACTTTTCTACAACTTCTAGAGAACGTTCCCCTAATGTTACCTTTCTACAACCTCTAGGAAACGTTGCCCTAATGTTGCCTTTCTACAACCTTTAGAGAACGTTCCCCTAATGTTGCCTTTCTACAACCTCTAGAGAACGTTTCCCTCACGTTACTTTTCTTCAACCTCTAGAGCACGTTACTTTTCTACAACCTCTAGAGAACGTTACTTTTCTACAACCTTTAGCGAACATTCTCCTTTGGTTCCCAGAACGTTCCCCTAACGTTCCTTTTCTACAACCTCTAGAGAACGTTCCTTTTCTACAACCCTCAGAGAACATTCCCGTGACCAAATTCCCATCAAATTGCGTGGCGTTGTGTGTGATTTAATGCGTGATCACTTTGAAGTGGTGGGCTCAGCAGCGCCCCCTACCCGCTCTTATCTGTGAGAAGCAGGTCACAGACGTCCACAGACACTGTCCTCGTGTCTGGTGTAAATGGAGAGGACGGGCGTGAAAAGGACGGGCGTGGCCTCTTTCACAGGGAGATGGATTACCGACACATGTTCTAGTTCTCCACTGATGCATTGATAAACGCGTCTGAATGGTAGAGTCCGTGACGGGGGAAGACGATATCTTAACAACGCGTTCACACGCCTCGTTTCCTCGTTGTTGGGAATCGTTTTCTTTGTAAAAACGTTCTCTCACGGCACGCGGGGCGTAAACGGTGAGATGAAGACGTTAGCACGTTCTTCAGATATCGTAGACCAAACAGATGTTAGCTCGTGTGTTGGGTATAATCACCTGGACTGTGGCACGGTCTTGTCCACGAAGAGGAAGATGGCTTTCTCTGAAGGCAACTGGATGCGTTTCCTGATGATCCACATGAACTGGGCCACGGTGATGTCAGAGGGAACCAGGTACTTCCTCTTATCGATGTCCGTGATCTGAGAGCCGGAGACCTTCTCCACGATCACCTGGAAAACAAGGAGGGACATGTTCAGTAACCTGAACCTCCAGAACCTCCATGTGGTTCCTGGAACATCTGCTCACACCTGGTGTGAAAGCTCCCTCAGATGTGATTGGAGGAGGTTCCAGGCCACAGTTTTAACCCTGAAGATCACATTATTACAGCAGCGTGAGTAGAGCCGTGCAACAGCAGCTCCACTCCGGCCCCGTTTTTCTATAACCTTTAGAGAACGTTGCCTTTTGGTTCCCAGAACGTTACTTATCTACAACCTTTAGAGAACGTTCCCCCAATGTTACTTTTCTGCAACCTTTAGAGAACGTTCCCTTTTGGTTGACAGAACGTTCGTCTAAAGTTACTTTTCTGCAACCTCTAGAGAACGTTCCATTTGGGTTACCAGAATGTTACTTATCTACAACCTTGAGATAACTTTCTCTTTTGGTTCCCAGAACGTTCACCTAACGTTACTTTTTTACAACCCTGCGAGAATTTTCTCTTTTGGTTCCCAGAACTTTCCCTTTTGGTTCCCAGAACGTTCCCCTAACGTTACTTTTCTACAACCCTTAGAAAACGTTGCCTTTTGGTTCCTAGAACGTTACTTTTCTAACGTTCTAACAGTGAGATTTTCTGCGTGAATAAGAGCAGCTTTAGTTCTTTCGTTAGCTCACTATTAGCTCACTGATAGCTCACTATTAGCTCACTGCGAGCTCACTGTTAGCTCACTGCGAGCTCACTGTTAGCTCACTGTTAGCGCACTGTTAGCTCACTGTTAGCGCACTGTTAGCTCACTGTTAGCGCACTGTTAGCGCACTGTTAGCTCACTGTTAGCGCACTGTTAGCTCACTGTTAGCGCACTGTTAGCGCACTGTTAGCTCACTGTTAGCTCACTGCGAGCTCCCTGCGAGCTCACTGTTAGCGCACTGTTAGCTCACTGTTAGCTCACAGTTATCTGACTGTTAGCTCACCGTTAGCTCAATGTTAGCGTACTGTTAGCTCACTGCGAGCTCACCGTTAGCTCACTGTTAGCTCACTGTTAGCTCACTGTTAGCTCACCGTCAGCTCACTGTTAGCGCACTGTTAGCTCACTGCCAGCCCAGATCCTTAGTGTTCCTTAAAGTGAAGCTGAAAAGGACTTAACGGTCTTTATCCTCCACACAAAGGGCTGTGGGTTAGCGTTACCTCAGGTCGTTTAAGTGTCGTCTGTATACGCCGTGACCTCAGTCCGCAGATCATGTGACATCAGATCCAGTTTGGAGGCTACTACTACTACTACAACTACTACAACTACTACAACTACTACTACTACTACTACTATCACTCATATCATCACCATTGTTATGCTATCATTAAAAGTCAACAATCTCTTATATAAATGACTGTAGTTGTATAATCTCTGACTCACTGTCTAACTGACCCTTTCACCCCAACCTGTCTATGCAGATGACCGCACACCTTTGATTCTGGTTCTGTCGCAGAGTTCTTCTTCTTCCTCTAAAAGGGAGTTGTTGTTTTTTTCCTCTCCGCTGCCCCCTAGTGCTCGCTCACTGTCTGAATTGTCGTTGGAGAACGACGCGACCGACGCTAAACTGAGTCGCACTAGAACTGTGCGAACAATCAATCACCTGTCCATCAAGTCTTTGAGTCCACCATTAACTCTGTCTGCATCTCTGTGGGTTTCCTGTTTACTCACATTATCTGTGCTCTAACACACACACACACACACACACACACACACATACACACACACACACACACACACACACACACTCACACACACTCACCGGCACTCTGTCGGGATATTTGTTGCGTATTTTGACCGACTCCACACATCGGTGCTCTGAGGGAGAGACAGAAGACAAACAGGAAGTCAGAGATTACAGGGATGTGTGTGTGTGTGTGAGCCAATCGGATTTTAGCCCCGTAACAAAAGCCTTAATAAAATCTCTGTTAGTTTCAGTCTGAAAACTGAAGTTTGTAAACCACTCACTCTCCCACACCAAAGTCCATAGAGAAAACAAGTGATTTTAGCTCACAGGGACACAGGAACTGCTGGTCCTCTGCTGCCTCGTGTGGCCACTTTGTGTCACTAAAATAAATAGAAATTAATGATTTTAAAAGCCGAATTCACCAAAATAAGACATTGTAAGTTAGTGATGGAGGCAGCAGTGGATCAACAACTCCTGTGTCTCTGTGATGTTAAAATCACTGGTTTTCTCTATGGGCTTTGGTGTGGGAGAGTGAGTGACTTTGGTGTGGGAGAATGAGTGGTTTACAAACTTAAAAGTGTGTGCGACAGACGAGATAACGAGGTGTGGTCGGTTGTAAAGTTGACTCATAAACAGCTTTTATAACGTGTTATAAGATCATTAGAGCTCATGTTTGTCTCACAGACTGTGATGGAGCGTCTACTGTGTGTCAGGCCGACACTGAGCAGACACCACAGAGCCTTCAGTGACCCAGAAAAGACCCAGATAAGACCCAGATAAGACCCAGATAAGACGCCCACTTTTAGAAACCCAACAGTTCTTTTTCTGCCGCTTTTCTTTTCGTTGAGGTTCACCTGAAAAAACTGAGAAACTAAACTCACTCAGAGTAAGAAGACGGTGGTGAACGTTACAGCTGTGGTCTCCAGTTGGTTCCCCTAACGTTGCTTTTCTACAACCCTTAAAGAACGTTCTCTTTTGGTTCCCAGAACGTTCCCCTAACGTTGCTTTTCTACAACCCTTAGAGAACGTTCTCTTTTGGTTCCCAGTACGTTCCCCTAACGTTGCTTTTCTACAACCCTTAGAGAACGTTCTCTTTTGGTTCCCAGAACATTCCCCTAACGTTGCTTTTCTACAACCGGTAAAGAAAAATTCTCTTTTGGTTCCCCTAATGTTGCTTTTCTACAACCCTTAGAGAACGTTCTCTTTTGGTTCCCAGAACGTTCCCCTAACGTTGCTTTTCTACAACCTTTAGAGAATGTTCCCCTAACGTTGCTTTTCTACAACCCTTAGAGAATGTTCTCTTTTGGTTCCCAGAACGTTCCCCTAACGTTGCTTTTCTACAACCTTTAGAGAATGTTCCCCTAACATTGCTTTTCTACAACCCGTAGAAAACGTTCTCTTTTGGTTCCCAGAACGTTCCCCTAACGTTACTTTTCTACAACCCTTAGAGAACGTCTCTTTTGGTTCCAAGAATGTTCCCCTCACGTTACTTTTCTACAACCCTTAGAGAACGTTCTCTTTTGGTTCCCCTCACGTTACTGTTTGACAACCTTTAGAGAACATTCCCTTTTATTTCCCAGAACGTTCCCCTAACGTTACTTTTCTACAACCCTTAGAGAACGTTCCCGTAATGTTACTTTTCTACAACCCTTAGAGAACGTTCCCGTAACGTTACTTTTCTACAACCCTTAGAGAACGTTCTCTTTTTGTTCCCCTTATGTTACTTTTCTCCAACCTTTAGAGAACGTGCCCCTAACGTTACTTTTCTACAACCTTTAGAGAACGTTCCCCTAACGATACTTTTCTACAGCCTTTAGAGAACGTTCTCGTATCGTTACTTTTCTACAACCCTGAGAGAACGTTTTCTTTTGGTTCCCAGAACGTACCCCTAATCTTACTTTTCTCCAACCTTTAGAGAACGTTCCCCTGACGTTACTTTTCTACAACCTTTGGAGAACGTTCCCTTTTGGTTCCCCTAACGCTACGTTTCTACAACCTTTAGAGAACGTTCTCTTTTGGTTTGGAATGACTGTCCAGCGCGTGAACATTACTTTGACGTGCCACAAGGGGGAGCCCCTCCTGGTTTCTAATGAGATTATTGAATTATTCAGATTCTTGTTTTTGCACTTTTTCCACCAGAATCTTCACTTTCCTGTTTCCTTAACGTGTTCTAAAGACATCGTAGATTTTTATCACTGTGTATTTTTGTGGGGTTTTTTCTACGCTGTCGCGGTGGTTTGCGTTAAAATAATCTGTCCCTTTAAATCACTGCGAACTAACTGTGTTACTCTGTAATGTATTTAAAAATAATAATCATTTAAAGCAGGAAGTTGATGTGGAGGAGATGGACTGAAGGCCACACTTCCGGTCTGGAATCAGCTGACTGTGATGCATCATTCTGACAACAGTCAAAACAATACATACGTAAATAAATAAATAAATAAATAAAGGATAAATGTTCATGCAGCGTTAGTTTCACCTCAGTGATTTAGTGCAGGGAGCATGCGTGTGTGTGTGTGTGTGCACGTGAACAATGACATGGCAAATTTTTTTTAAATAAATTAAAAACCAGCGGAAGAGGGTAAAATAATAAGAGGAGGAGGCTGCAAAACATGACATGACAGAAACAACGCGAGCCAAACCCTTTACCGAGGGAATGGTCCTCTTTAAACATCCATTTCATCTTTGCTGCTCCCCGCACTGAGGCGCGATGGTTCGGTCTGAATCTGCGGGAAAAGGGGTCGGTGTCTGCGGTCCACGGTCCCGGGGAGCGACCAAAACACGGCACCGTGCGTCTGTCTGTCTGCGAGCTGTCTGTCTGTCCGTGCTGCCGTCCGTACGTCAGTCAGTGCCTCAGAGGTGACGTCACAGCGGTGGTGGTGGCTTCACGAGCGCCCGGAACAAAAACAATCAGTCATTTAAATGACACAAACGGCGGCTAAAGTAGGAAACAACGAATTATATTTTGTTCGGAGGCAATGTCGGGTGTCCTACCTCCTTCTCGAAGGTTCTTCAAAGTGGGTTTTTGAATTAAAATTTTTGAATTCAAACTTATCTTTTTGAAATGAAGACAATTGCGGCGTGAATTAGAGTTATAAAGAGTATATTGGTGAGCTTCGCGGTGGCGGATGTGCACATCTCTCGCAATGATAAAGTGACATCGGCGCGGACACATGAAAGGACACGCGGGCGTCTTTTGTCCTTGGAAGAACGACGTTCCCTGAACGCAGCACGGACTCCTCACGCGCGCCTCCATGGTAACCGCGAGACGCCTCTGCTGCCTGCGCGTGCCGCTTAGCTGGTAGGCTAACGGCAGTAACGTGTCGTTACGTTAAAAAAAACACATTTACCGCTCACTAAAGACCGCGGTTCATTAAATTGTGCTTTTCCCCCCCTTCTCGGCCCCGTTCGGTCCACTCGCGGTTAGCATACATGCTAGTCTGAAGATTAGCCGGCGAGCTAGCTAGCTAGCTAGCTGGTTGGGCAAGCTTAGCTTAGCTGTTTCGCTGTTTACGTCGCGAACCATGGCTTTCTACGAGGTTTACGCGCATCCCGCGTTAGTTCGCTACAAGACCAGTGTTTGTACGAAGGCCACGATCTTCGTGGTCGTGGTTCTGTTTCTCACGTACGTGTCGCCGCTGCTCGTCGCTTACAGGAGCCAAGGTACGAAAGTGTTCATGATTCTCTGACGTCACACGGTAGCTACAGTCCGAGAGTGTTTCTGGTCTAAAAATGTACTCCAGCTGTGTACTCTGTGTACTCTGTGTAGTCTGTGTACTCTGTGTACTCTGCATATTCTGCACTAGATAATAAAGCAGGACAACTCATGACCTTAAAGCAGGGCTATTCAACAGGGATGTGAATCTTTGTGTGGCTCACGATACGATTCAAAATCGATTCTCGATTCAAAAATTGATTCAATGCATAAGGTGTGTGTTAAGGCAAATTATGGCATCAAAACAATAGAGTTAGTATAAGATAATGTGATCACACAAAGGCAAACTTAAAACAAAAGTGAACATTTATTCATTCAAAACAAATAAAAACTTACTTACTGTACAACAACAAAAACTTGCATAAATAAAAGCTTAAGCTAGCTGCCATTTTCTCCCAGAAGTTACAAAAATAAACTGTACACAAATAACTCAAACTGCTGTTTTGTGTGGTTTTTCAAAACAGAAACTCAGATTTTTTAAAAACTTTTTGAATCGATTCAGAATCGTGGATGATTAGAATCGCGATTCCTAAGTGAATCGACCCCCCCCCCCCAACTATTCAACTTAAGGCCCGGGGGCCAGAACCGGCCCGCGGCCCGTTAGCCCATTAATAATAAATAATGAATGTATTATTAAAAAGCCAATAAAACCGTAGCTTCGCCTATTTCAGTTCAATTCAGTTTAGTTTATTTCGAACATGTCAATAATAACAACAACGAAAGAAGAAATGAAAATAAAAATAAATAAATAAATAAACATGCAAATAAATACATAATAAAGCAACACATTTCTGACACTTTGCGTCCCTTTTTGGCAAATACCAGTACAGCTGTAATTGTAGGCAGCCTATGTATGTACCAGAATATTTTGCACTATGAGCCAACTGCAGTAATTGTACCTGAATATTATTGATACTGTTACTTATATTTCTGCAAAAATAGCCTTTTGTGGCCATCGCACCTTAATGTTGTTTATATTGTTACCTCTAATTTTGTAAGAGCCAATTGTGACTGTTCTCCCCGAATGTTGGTGATACTGTAACTGTTACCTTTTTGCACTATACGCAAATTGTATTGTACCTGAATGTTGCAAATGGATCATTTCCCCGAATTTAAATAATTCATTAAAATTATTCCTTAAGAGGTTTCAAAATATTTTCAACTGATCCTTGTTCAGGGCGATGATGACTATTACTATAGAACATTTCAAGTCGTTCCAAGATACTTTTTTTTTTCTTTTTTTTGAGAAAGTCAGCTCAATGTCAAAGTGAATCAGGGCAAATGGATCATTTCCTGAATTTCATAAATTATTCCTTAAGAGATTTGCAAATATTTAACGGATCCTTGTTCAGGGCGATGCCGACTTTCAAGAATTCAAGTCATTCGTTTGCAAATATTGTTGGTGGTTTTGTTACTTAGCCTTTTTTGCACAAAACGAGCAGCCATTTCAATAAATTGTGTGCTAAGTGCTAATTAATTTCTATCATTTTCTATCTATTTGTATCCGTTTACTGTACATGCAACACAAAATAGTAGCACATGGGTTGACCGGCCCACTGGCTGGACAGCCTTCTGAAAAGCTGGCCCTCTGGAAATTTGAGTTGAACAGCCCTGCTTTAAAGGTTATTTGAAGACCGAAGACGACCATGAAAATCTGTGTAAACCAAACACTGAATGTTTGTTTTTTAAGTGGCAGCTTCTGCTCTGTTAAAGCAGGAAATGAATTCTTAAGATATGATAGACTTGGACTTGTTTCACCAGTCCTTTGTTCAACCAATCTCAGGGTTCTGGATCAAAAGAAGCACCTATGAGGAACAGCCCGTGGTCAGGTTCCAGTACAAGGCTCTGCTGATGGCAGCCACCAGTGTGAAGGGAGACTTCGTGGCCTGGAGCACATTCCCACTTCTCAACAACATGCTGGAGACCAACCTGCGCATCCCTGCCATCTCTGTAAGACGCCTCTGCACACACACACACACACACATCGCAGACGCGGCGCGGACTCGTACGGGGAGACGAGTGGCCGCGCCAAACAAAACCTCTGCTCTTTGTCGTGTTCCCCTGTGCAGGTGAGGGAAGAGGACCAGAATCAGGACGGGAAGCTGGACCTCCTTGTCTTCAAACTGCAGCTTCCCCTGAAAGCAGAGGAGCAGGTCTACAGCGTCCAGCTGCTGCTCACCTTCAGCTACCAGCTCTTTGTACGTGTCGACTCCACTGCTGCACAACACCAGACAGTGTTATGATGAGTTTGTGCATACCTGCAGGAATTTCATGGACCAGGGAATCTGACTTTTGTCATGTTTTCTTTGTTGAAAGATGAACGATCCCCCACACCAAAGCCCATAGAGGAAATCGGTAACTTTAGCTCACAGGGACACAGGAGCTGCTGATCTACTGCTGCCTCGTGTGTTAAAATCGCTGATTTTCTCCGTGGGCTTTGGTGCAGGCAGAGTGAGTGGTTTACAAAGTGTTAGAAAAAGCTATCTAACACCGACAGGACCGTCAAGTGTCTCCTAAGAATCTGATGCTCAGTCTAAATCACGGTGTCTTCTCTGTTTTTTCTCTCAGCGCATGTCCACGGTGGTGATGCAGAGTCTGGCCTACGTCCAACACTCGTCTTCTGTCCCTGGAGCCAAGCTGTTCATCAGTGGAGACCTGAAGCTACAGCAGAGGGCGCCACTGCCTCACCGCGGACTCTACAACGTTTATAATGTAAGAGGATGCGTGCTGCCGGCCCACCCACCTGTTTCCTGTTCTAACCTGGTCCACTACTCGGAAAATCTAATCTAAACCTAAAAATATTTGAAAACCTCTTAAGGAATAATTTTAATGAATTGAAATTCATGAAATTTTCCATTTGCTCTGATGCACTTTGACAGTGAGCTGACTTTCTTCAACAACAAAAAAAAGTATCTCCGAATGACTTGAAATTTACCATCATAATAGTCGGCATCACCCTGAACAAGGATCAGTTGAAAGTATTTGCAAATCTCCTAAGAAATAATTTTTATGATTTTTTTAAATTCAGGAAATTTTCCATTTGCCCTGATGCACTTTGACAGTGAACTGACTTTCGTCAACAAAAAAAAGTTTCTCCAAATAACTTGAAATTTACAATTATAATAGTCGGCATCGCCCTGAACAAGGATCTGTTGAAAATATTTGAAAACCTCTTAAGGAATAATTTTCATGAATTTTTGAAATTCAGGAAATGATCAATTTGCCCTGATGCACTTTGACAGTGAACTGTTTCTTCAAACAAACGAAAAGTATCTCGGAATGACTTGAAATTTGCCGTCATAACAGTCGGCATCGTCCTGAACAAGGATCAGTTGAAAGTATTTACAAATCTCCTAAGGAATAATTTTTATGATTTATTGAAATTCAGGAAATTTTCCATTCGCCCTGATGCACTTTGACAGTGAACTGACTTTCTTCAACAAAAAAAAGTATCTCCAAATAACTTGAAATTAACCATCATAATAGTCGGCATCGCCCTGAACAAGGATCTGTTGAAAATATTTGAAAACCTCCTAAGGAATAATTTTCATGAATTTTTGAAATTCAGGAAATTATCAATTTGCCCTGATGCACTTTGACAGTGAACTGACTTAAGTCTCGAAAACAAAAAGTATCTTGGAATGACTTGAAATTTGCCGTCATAACAGTCAGCATCGCCCTGAACAAGGATCATTTGAAAGTATTTGCAAAACTCCTAAGGAATAATTTTTATGATTTATTGAAATTCAGGAAATTTTCCATTCGCCCTGATGCACTTTGACAGTGAACTGAGTTTCTTCAAACAAACGAAAAGTATCTCGGAATGACTTGAACTTTACCTTCATAATAATCGGCATCGCCCTGAACAAGGATCTGTTGAAAGTAACTGAAAACCTCTTAAGGAATAATTTTAATGAATTTTTGAAATTCAGGAAATGAGCTGAAAAAACAAAAAGTATCTCGGAATGACTTGAAATTTACCATCATTAGTCAAAACCTCCTCAGTAATAATTTTACAATGACATATCTTTTGCTCAAGCATGACTCAGGTTTTCCCATAGTCGCACAAACCAATGAAAATCAGGACAAATGTATTAATTTAGCTTTAATGGTCGTTGTCAGGTGTCGGTGATCGATGGCTCCAGTCCCTTTGCAAGTGCGTACGACCTTGAGAACATCATCAGGAGCTACCAGGACAGAAACCGTGAGTCCTCACACCCTCTTATCCTTCATTTCAGCTCATGTTGTGACTAAAAACCAGTTGAACCAAAGCCTCTCTTTGCTTCTCCCACAGTGACCACAGTACTGTCCTGTCCCACACCGGTCTGGACCATCGGACGAGCTGCCGGGTCTCCCTTTGAGCTCAACGCTGAGATCCGTTACCCAGTGGAGGTCATTAGATATCCTTCCGTTATGGTGTCTGCTCGTGTGCTCGTTCTGACAGGACAATGAGAGTTTCCCGCCTTAACCGCTTCCTCCACTTATCGTCCTGGTTTCTGGGAAACCATCAAGTTTGCCTGGGTCCAGTACGTCAGCGTGCTCCTCATCTTTCTCTGGGTCTTTGAACGCATCCAGAGATTTGTCTTCCAGAACCAGGTTCTCACCACTGTGCCCGTACCTGTGGAAAAGCCTCACCTGTCATGACTCAGGTTTTCAGGTACGCAACCCTAACCCTTTCAGGTAACCCCATTCCTAACCCAACCCTAACCCAACCCTAACCCAGGAGGAACATCCAAAGCATGCAGGACCAGGATTGAGAAACCTTGTACGATTCTTTTTTTTCCTCAGTGTTGGCGTCGACGTCCTGACAATTAGTTCTGGCTTGGAATCTTAGGTTTGGGTCAGAATCTTAGCTCTGGCTTAGAATCTTAGGTTTGGGTTAGAATCTTAGACCTGGCTCAGAATCTTAGGCTTGGGTCAGAATCTTAGGCCTCGGTCAGAATCTTAGGTTTGGGTCAGAATCTTAGCTCTGGCTTAGAATCTTAGGCGTGGCTCAGAATCTTAGGCTTGGGTCAGAATCTTAGGCTTGGGTCAGAATCTTAGGCCTCGGTCAGAATCTTAAGCTTGGGTCAGAATCTTAGGCCTCGGTCAGAATCTTAGGTTTGGGTCAGAATCTTAGCTCTGGCTTAAAATCTTAGGTTTGGGTCAGAATCTTAGCTCTGGCTTGGAATCTTAGGCCTGGGTCAGAATCTTGGGTCTGGCTCAGAATCTTAGGTTTGGGTCAGAATCTTAGCTCTGGCTTAAAATCTTAGGTTTGGGTCAGAATCTTAGGCCTGGGTCAGAATCTTAGCTCTGGCTTGGAATCTTAGGTTTGGGTCAGAATCTTAGCTCTGGCTGAAAATCTTAGGTTTGGGTCAGAATCTTGGGTCAGAATCTTAGGTCTGGCTCAGAATCTTAGGCTTGGGTCAGAATCTTAGGCTTGGGTCAGAATCTTAGGTCTGGCTCAGAATCTTAGGCCTCGGTCAGAATCTTAGGTTTGGGTCAGAATCTTAGCTCTGGCTTGGAATCTTAGGCCTGGGTCAGAATCTTAGGTCTGGCTCAGAATCTTAGGTTTGGGTCAGAATCTTAGGTCTGGGTCAGAATCTTAGACTTTGGTCAGAATCTTAGGCCTGGGTCAGAATCTTAGGCTTCGGTCAGAATCTTAGGCCTGGGTCAGAATCTTAGCTCTGGCTTAAAATCTTAGGTTTGGTTCAGAATCTTAGGTCTGGCTCGGAATTTTAGGCTTTGGTCAGAATCTTAGGCTTGGGTCAGAATCTTAGGTCTGGCTCAGAATCTTAGGCTTAGGTCAGAATCTTAGGCTTGGGTCAGAATCTTAGCTCTGGCTTAGAATCTTAGGTTTGGGTCAGAATCTTAGGCCTGGATCAGAATGTTAGCACGGGGTCAGAATCTTAAGCCTGGATCAGAATGTTAGGCCTGGGCCTGGCCCTAACCCAGGAGAAACATCCAGTGAAAAAGTGACATTGATATTTCGGTAAATGTCTCCCTTGTTTGTTACGACGCCACCTACTGTTTCATGCCCTGCATCGCTTGACACACTGTCCACTGTTGCTCTCTCTCTCCCGCCGCTGACGCGAGATTCCGTGCGGAACAATGAGCGAGTAAAGTTAAGACGAGTGAGTTTGCTATGAATCAATAAAAGATGGCCGTGTCAGCCCTTGAATTGGACAGAATTGGTCCTGGAAGGTCCTTGAATTTACCGTCCTCCAAGGTGTGGCAGCACTGAGCAAACGTGTCAACGTGGTCCACCTCCATATTCACTGTCAGTCTTCAGAGAGAGAATTATGAATGTTTGGTGTGGTGTTAAATTGTCACCACGCCCTGAGTCATTGGACGGCGTCTCCGGGACGATTGTCTCTGTGTAAACACTCAGAAAGACGCATGAATAATGAGCCGCAAGCTCCAGGTCGTAGGGAATGCTGAGTCAGCAACTCTCCACATCTCGCTCTGGTCGCTCCCGCTGTGTTCCCGTTGTAGTCGGAAGTTGGAATTACCGGTCGCAGAAACGTCCGATCGAGTCGGACTTAGAGAGAGATAGAGCAACCTCACAAACCCCGACGTCGGATTCCAAGAACGGATTTGGAATCTTAAACCTGGCTCAGAATCTTAGGCTTGAGTCAGAAACTTAGGCTTTGTTAAGAATCTTAGGTTTGGCTCAGAATCTTAGGCATGGGTCAGAATTGTAGGCCTGGGTTAGAATCTTAGGCTCGGCTCAGAATCTTAGGCTTGAGTCAAAATCTTAGGCTTAGCTCAGAATCTTAGGCTTAGCTCAGAATCTTAGGCTTGGCTCAGAATCTTAGGCTTGGCTCAGAATCTTAAACCTGCCTCAGAATCTTAGGTCTGAGTCAGAATCTTAGGTCTGAGTCAGAATCTTAGGCTTGGCTCAGAATCTTAGGCTTAGCTCAAAATCTTAGGCTTAGCTCAGAATCTTAGGCTTGGCTCAGAATCTTAAACCTGCCTCAGAATCTTAAGCCTGGCTCAGAATCTTAAGGTCTCAGAATCTTAAGCCTGGCTCAGAATCTTAAGCCTGGCTCAGAATCTTAAGCCTGGCTCAGGGTTGATGTGAAGAACTTCCTGTTGAACTCTTGAAAAACACCTGTGGTCTTTTCCTCGTCAGGTTCCTGCTCAGAATTCCAGGACTGAAGACGTCGTCCTCTTTTGTTTTTTCACTGTTGTTGAATAAATAAACGTATTAGAGTCAAATCACATTTTTTTAGTCTGTGACATTTTTTGATCACAGTTAAAGTTTGACGTGCTCTTATTTTTCTATTGTACTAAGATTTAGACGATAATAAATGATTATTGACCTTTGATTCTTTAAACCTGGAATCTTTTCCTGCTTCTATCTGTGTGTAAATGACTGTTTTATTCATGTTTTTCCTCTGATGTTAATGTTTGACTTTTTTATTTCTCTTCTCTTTGTCAAAGTCAATGTTTAACTTGTTTTATTGACAATCTTTTGTGAAACATTCTCACTTTTGCTTTTATTGATGTTTACGTTTATTTAACAGCAAAAATGGTTTTTATCATCTTTGTTTTTAGGAGAGAAAACCCTGACAGTTAACTAAGATAGTTAATATAGTTAACTAAGATAGTTAATATAGTTAACCAAGATAGTTAATATAGTTAACTAAGATAACTAAAATAGTTAACTAAGATAGTTAATATAGTTAACTAAGATAACTAAAATAGTTAACTAAGATAGTTAATATAGTTAACTAAGATAGTTTATATAGTTAACTAAGACAGTTAACTAAGATAGTTTATATAGTTAACCAAGATAGTTAATATAGTTAACTAAGACAGTTAACTAAGATAGTTAAGACAGTTAACTAAGATAGTTAATATAGTTAACTAAGATAACTAAGATAGTTCATTAATATAGTTAACTAAGATATTTAACTGTTAACTAAGATATTTAACTGTTAACTAAGATATTTAACTGTTAACTAAGATAACCAAGACAGTTAACTAAGATATTTAACCGTTTACTAAGATATTTAACCGTTAACTAAGATATTTAACTGCTAACTAAGATATTTAACCGTTAACTAAGTTAACTCAGACAGTTTGGGGAAGTATAGAAGTAAAAGTTGGTAGAAATATCAGTAAACCAAGATACTTAAGTACAGGGAGTACAAGTATTTGTACTGTGTTACATTAAAACTCTGTTTACGTGTGAGTCCTGGTCTCAGTCAGACTCAACTGTGATGGTTTTTATTATTTTAATTTCCTCATGACTCACTGTCCCAGAAGAAAGGTGTGTGTGTGTGTGTGTGTGTGTGTGTGTGTGTGTGTGTGTGTGTGTGTGTGTGTGTGTGTGTGTGTGTGTGTGTGTGTGTGTGTGTGTGTGTGTGTGTGTGTGTGTGTGTGTGTGTGTGTGTGTGTGTGTGTGTGTGTGTGTGTGTGTGTGTGTGTGTGTGTGTGTGTGTGTGTGTGTGTGTGTGTGTGTGTGTGTGTGTGTGTGCGTGTGTGTGAGCTCACTCTGTCCGTTCACGTTGGTCAAACAGCTGCTAAATAAGTGTCACCCTGTGACTGTGTCTTCAGCACCAACCGAGTACTTTTACCACAGCACTTGTACTTGTACTTATTTACTTATTTGTGTAAATAATAGCAGCACTTTAACCACAGTGATCACATGATTCATCCTCTCATGTCAAAGTGTGATGACAGTAAATCCCTGCTGTTACTCGTCGACCAATCAGAGCGATCGTCACATCCCAGTCCCCTCTCACCCTCTCTACCCCTCATTCCCTCACCCTCTCACCCTCTCACTACTTCACCCCCTCACCATCTCAACCCTCACCCCCTCACTTCCTCACTCCCTCACCCTCTCATCTCCTCACTCCCTCACCCTCTCACTTCCTCACCATCTCACTCCCTCACCCCCTCACTACTTCACCCCCTCACCCTCTCAACCCCTCACCCCCTCATTTCCTCACTCCCTCTCCCCCTCACCTCCTCACTCCCTCACACTCTCACCCCTCACCCTCTCACTCCCTCACCCCCTCACTCCCTCACACTCCCTCACCCTCTCACCCCTCATCCTCTCACTCCCTCACTTCCTCACCCTCTCACTCCCTCACCCCCTCACTCCCTCACACTCTCACTACCTCACCCTCTAACCCCCTCACTTCCACACCCCTCACCCTCTCACTCCCTCACCCTCTCACTCCCTCATCCTCTCACCCCCTCACCCTCTCACCCCTCATCCTCTCACTCCCTCACCCTCTCACTCCCTCACCCTCTCACCCCTCATCCTCTCACTCCCTCATCCTCTCACTCCCTCACCCCCTCACTCCCTCACACTCTCACCCCTCATCCTCTCCCTCACCCTCTCACTCCCTCATCCTCTCACTCCCTCACCCCTCATCCTCTCACTCCCTCACTTCCTCACACTCTCACTCCCTCACCCACTCACTCTCTCAGCCTCTCACTCCCTCACTTCCTCACCATCTCACCCCTCATCCTCTCACCCCCTCACCATCTCAACCCTCACCCCCTCATTTCCTCACTCCCTCACCCTCTCACCCCCTCACTACTTCACCCCTTCACCATCTCAACCCTCACCCCCTCATTTCCTCACTCCCTCACCCTCTCACTCCCTCACCCCCTCACTCCCTCACACTCTCACCCCTCATCCTCTCACTCCCTCACCTTCTCACTCCCTCACACTCTCACCCCTCATCCTCTCACTCCCTCACCCCCTCACTCCCTTACCCTCTCACTCCCTCATCCTCTCACTCCCTCACTTCCTCACCCTCTCACTCCCTCACCATCTCACCCCTCACCCTCTCACTCCCTCACCCCCTCCATCCAGAGCTTGAGGACAGGATATGAGTCTGTCCCAGACAGGAAGCAGGTGTATCCTTCCTTTCTCTGTGTTGTGTTATTATTATTTTTATGATTATTTTGAGATTTGATGATTCCAGTGTGGAGACACGTGTCCACTTATATCCACATACGTCCTCTTATGTCCACATATGTCCATATATGTTCACATATGTCCACATACGTCCACTTACATCCACTAATGTCCACTAATATCCACCATGAACGTTAAGGGACTGTTTTTAATCCTTTTGTAACGTGAGATCAAATGTTAGCGTTGGCTCTCGCGATAGTTTTTGTGGTTATTTTAGCAACATTCTATAAACGGCTAAGTAGCATTTTTTTACCGACGCAATTGGTGGAAGTTTACAAATAAATCTGTCAAAAGTTTTTTTTCCGTCCGGCTTTCTGTTGAAAATGTCCAACTTCCGACAACAAGTGGAACGCGCTGTAATCGTAGGTTTTGTCCATGTGGTCATTTTTCGTAGTACTATTACAGTAAACGTGTAGTAACATGAACTCAAATGTTAGCGTCGGCTCACACGCGCCGTAATTTAGCAATATTAGCATTTTTCTTTTACCGTCGCAACTGGTGGACGTTTCTAAATAAATCTGTGAAAGATTTTTTTTCGTCCGACTGTCTGTTGAAAACTCTCAAATTCCGACTGATGGCTCTGATGGTAGAGCGTGTGTTATACGCAGTATTTTGCCATCATTGCCTTTGTAAAGCATAATATCACAAAGTAAAAAAGTCATTGTTTTTCCAGTTTCTCTATAGTTCTAAATTCCTTTTTTGGGCAAAGATGGGCCACCCAAAACGTTATTTCTGCCTACGCCACTGCTCTCAATATTTACTAAATGAATAAAACGGTTAAACGACAACATTCCCTGAGGTAAGTTTGAGGGAA
Organism: Microchirus variegatus; assembly: GCF_963457635.1. Taxonomy (NCBI): domain Eukaryota; kingdom Metazoa; phylum Chordata; class Actinopteri; order Pleuronectiformes; family Soleidae; genus Microchirus; species Microchirus variegatus. Next base: position 31,220,697 of record NC_139809.1, read on the forward strand.
AAGCTGTTAAACTTAGTCATGACTCAGCAGATGTGACATGGATCCTCGGGGGGGGGAGGGGGGCCCCCGGGGGGAGGGGTGTGTGTGTGTGTGTGTGTGTGTGTGTGTGTGTGCGCCCCTGGTCACCGGCAGCCTTGTCCTGCCCTCAGTCACAACCTGAGCCGCTGAAGCTGAAGCTGAAGCTGATTCTGTTTCTTCTTTTGGACACGTCTCAAAAACACTAGAGAAGAAGAGGAAGAGGAGGAAGAGGAAGAGTCACCGTAACCAGGCAGCAGAGAGACAGGAAACAAGACGGTAAGAGAGAGAGAGAGAGAGAGAGAGAGAGAGAGAGAGACAGCTGTGTTTCCCCGTTTGTCCCCGTTTGTCCCCATGTCTCCGTGTCTCCGTGTGGACAGAGGAGCGCTGTTTCTCCTCTGGTCAGAATGTGGGTTCACGAGACTGGTTTATATGACGAAGCGACGAAGAGAGAGAGAGAGAGAGAGAGAGAGACATAAAGAGGACAGAGAGAGAGGACAGAGACATAAATAGGACAGAGAAAGAGAGAGAGGACAGAGACATAAAGTGGACAGACAGAGAGAGAGAGGAGAGAGAGAGGACAGAGACATAAAGAGGACAGACAGAGAGAGAGAGGACAGAGACATAAAGTGGACAGACAGAGAGAGGACAGAGACATTAAGAGAAGAGAGAGAGAGAGGACAGAGACATAACGTGGACAGAGACATAAAGTGGACAGACAAAGAGGACAGAGAGGAAGAGAGAGGACAGAGACATTAAGAGGAGAGAGAGAGAGAGGACAGAGACAAAGTGGACAGAGAGAGAGAGAGGACAGACATAAAGAGGAGAGAGAGAGAGAGGACAGAGACATAACGTGGACAGAGACATAAAGTGGACAGACATAAAGAGGACAGAGAGGAAGAGAGAGGACAGAGACATTAAGAGGAGAGAGAGAGAGAGGACAGAGAGAGAGAGAGAGGACAGAGACATAAAGAGGACAGACATAAAGAGGAGAGAGAGAGAGGACAGACATAAAGAGGACAGAGAGAGAGAGGACAGAGACATAAAGAGGACACAGAGAGTTTGGACAGAGGGAGGACAGATGATGGACAGTCATAGTCATAAGCAGCTTCGCCTGTAATTCACTGCCGTAAAGTACGCATTAACGTAGCTGAACTAGCGCTGGCTAAGCTAGCTTCTTCGCTGCCTAAGCTAGCTTCTTCGCTGTCTAAGCTAGCTTCTTCGCTGTCTAAGCTAGCTTCTTCGCTGGCTAAGCTAGCTTCTTCGCTGGCTAAGCTAGCTTCTTCCGTGATGATCCGACACAAACGTATCATGTACTTTCATCATAGGCTGATGGTTCATGAATAAATGAGAATATCTAGGATACATCTCAGCAGTACGTGATGATACAGCAGCTCCGGAGTGTCGGCGTTTAAGCCGCTAATGCGTCGCCGTATCGCTAGCATGGAACGAGCGTTTAGCCTGGTTTATTTTCACGTCAATATTCCCGAACTTTGTTAACTTTGGGTCGGAGTTTTCGAGACTTTTCATCTGTCTTCTTCATTACTGGCCGTTAAATCTGTCTTCTTTCATTTTGACTCGACCTATGACATTGACGGTCCAGGAAGCCCCACCCAGATAATGTGGGTTGGGGGTTGAATTACGATTGCAGGATTCCTTTCAACTGGATCCAAGCTGGTTCCTGCCCCTGGACTTTGACCTTTAAATAAGAAATCAGGTACAGGAAAGCAGGTAGAGAGGGGAAGAAAACATGACCAGAAATCCAGACCAGTGCATGTTCTGGTCTGGTTATGTTTCAGTGTGGACAAATACTATTGGAGACTTATTTTGAAAACCAGGGTTATGTTTTAGTGTAATTAAAATTTAGACTTTTATTTTGAAAACGGTCTTGGCTTTGGTCTAGTGTGGACAAATTAAAATTGAGACTTTTATTTTGAAAACGGTCTTGGCTTTGGTTTAGTGTGGACAAATCAGTATTGAGACTTTTATTTTGAAAACGGTCTTGGCTTTGGTTTAGTGTGAACAAATTAGAATTGAGACTTTTATTTTGAGAACGGTCTTGGCTTTGGTCTAGTGTGGACAAATTAAAATTGAGACTTTTATTTTGAAAACGGTCTTGGCTTTGGTCTAGTGTGGACAAATCAGTATTGAGACTTTTATTTTGAAAACGGTCTTGGCTTTGGTTTAGTGTGAACAAATCAGTATTGAGACTTTTATTTTGAAAACGGTCTTGGCTTTGGTTTAGTGTGAACAAATTAGAATTGAGACTTTTATTTTGAAAACGGTCTTGGCTTTGGTCTAGTGTGGACAAATCAGTATTGAGACTTTTATTTTGAAAACGGTCTTGGCTTTGGTTTAGTGTGAACAAATTAGAATTGAGACTTTTATTTTGAGAACGGTCTTGGCTTTGGTCTAGTGTGGACAAATTAAAATTGAGACTTTTATTTTGAAAACGGTCTTGGCTTTGGTCCAGTGTGGACAAATCAAAATTGAGACTTTTATTTTGAAAACGGTCTTGGCTTTGGTATAGTGTGGACAAATTAGAATTGAGACTTTTATTTTGAAAACGGTCTTGGCTTTGGTCTAGTGTGGACAAATCAGTATTGAGACTTTTATTTTGAAAACGTTCTTGGCTTTGGTTTAGTGTGAACAAATTAGAATTGAGACTTTTATTTTGAGAACGGTCTTGGCTTTGGTCTAGTGTGGACAAATTAAAATTGAGACTTTTATTTTGAAAACGGTCTTGGCTTTGGTCTAGTGTGGACAAATCAGTATTGAGACTTTTATTTTGAAAACGGTCTTGGCTTTGGTTTAGTGTAAACAAATGAGAATTGAGACTTTTATTTTGAAAACTGTCTAGGCTTTGGTTTAGTTTAGTTTTGTGGACCTGGAAAAGGCTCATTATTGTGTGGCGGTGCTCCGGCGGGCCATCACGACGGACGGACCATCATGAAGGACGGACCATCACTACGGACTGACCATCATCACGGACAGACCATCACGAAGGACGGACCGTCACAAAGGACTGACCATCACTACGGACTGGCCATCATGACTTACGGACCATCACGAAGGACGGACCATCACGAAGGCCGGACCATCACGAAGGGCGGACCATCACGAAGGACGGACCGCCACAAAGGACTGACCATCACTACGGACTGGCCATCATGACAGACGGACCATCACGAAGGACGGACCGTCACTATGGATGGACCATCACGAAGGACGGACCATCATGACAGACAGACCATCACGAAGGACGGACCGTCACGAAGGACTGACCATCACGAAGGACGGACCGCCACACGAAGGACGGACCGTCACTACGAACTGGCCATCATGACAGAGGGACCATCACAAAGGGCGGACCATCACGAAGGACTGACCATCACTGTGGATGGACCATCATGAAGGACGGACCATCATGACGGACGGACCGTCACGAAGGACGGACCGTCACGAAGGAGGGACCGTCACGAAGGACTGACCATCACGAAGGACGGACCGCCACACGAAGGACGGACCACCACGCGAAGGACGGACCGTCACGAAGGACGGACCATGACGGACCGTCACGAAGGACGGACCGCCACACGAAGGACGGACCGCCACACGAAGGACGGACCATCACGAAGGACTGACCGTCACGAAGGACGGACCGTCACGAAGGACGGACCATCACTACGGACTGGCCATCATGACGGACGGACCATCAGTCTAGCTATTAAATGTTAAAACAGCTTGCCATACGTGGGAGGAGGTGTACCGGGCACTGGGAAGGGCCCCCCGGGGCAGACCTAGAGGCAAGAGGAGTGTCTGGCTGTCTGGTTTTCTGTTTACTCCTGATTGTTTTATGTAATGCGAGTTCCATGTTTACTTGAAAGATAGGTTCCATTTGTAAAAAATGCAATTGGCTTAAACGTAACATTACTCTCTTTTCTCTTTTTCTTTTGTCATCGCTCCACAGAAGACGAAAGGAAAGGGAAGTTCAAGTCGGCAGCCACGATGTTTCGCTCCAGAGTCAGTTTTAGTACCATGATCTTCCTGGTGGTCTTGCAAGGAGTCGCCGTGGTGTTGTTCTGCGGTTGGTACCTCCAGATCTCTCCCTGTGGCTCCGCCCCCTCCGACAAGAAGGTTCACGTTCTGCTGCTGTCGTCGTGGAGGTCCGGTTCATCGTTCATGGGTCAGGTGTTCAGCCAGCACCCGTCTGTCTTCTACCTTATGGAGCCTGGTTTTCACGTCTGGACCAAACACCCCAAATCTGGGGCGCGCTCTCTGCGAATGGCACTGAGGGATTTGTTCCGGAGTTTGTTTCAGTGCGACTTCTCTGTCATGGATTCGTACATGCCAGAGCAGCGCAATGTTTCCTCCTTGTTCATGTGGAGTGAAAGTCGAGCGCTGTGCTCCCCGCCGGCCTGTTCCCTCACGCCACGCAACCAGTTCAGCAACCAGACTCTCTGTGCCAAAAAGTGTGACGTCCAAGGCCTGCAGGGGGCAGAGCAGGCGTGCGGCACCTACAGTCACGTGGTGTTAAAAACTGTACGATTCTTTGAGCTGGAATCCCTCTACCCTCTTTTTCAGGACCCAAACCTGGATCTCCGCATCATCCATTTGGTGCGAGACCCGCGGGCTGTATACCGGTCTAGAGAGAAGTCGTCTGACTCCTTTGTTGCCGATACCGCTGTCCTGTTGGAGCACAGACACATGCCGGCAGATGAGGTGGGTTACCAGGCCATTCAGGAGATCTGTCGCAGCCATGCTCGCATCATGGAGAGGACCACGGTAAACGGACCTCGGTTCCTGGAAGGCCGCTACAAAATGGTTCGCTACGAGGACATGGCACTAAACCCACTCAAGGAAATCGCCTCTTTATATGATTTCATGAGTCTGGAGATGACCAAAGAGCTGAAGGAATGGATCTACAGAGTGACCCACGGAAGCGGCAAGGGCACCAAGCTGGACGCCTTCAGAATCACTTCACGGAACGCTGTTGACGTCTCCAGGGCGTGGCGCACCACGCTGCCGCACAGCAAGGTCAAACGTGTCCAGGAAGTGTGTAAAGAGGCCATGTTGCTGCTGGGCTACAGGACGGTCGACAGCGAGAAAGAACAAAAGAAGCTGGACATAGATTTGCTGGTGCCACAGGAACCGTACCAGTTCAGCTGGTTAGCCAAAACAGAGCAACCCACTCAGAGTTAATGATGATGACGGACGGCGGGGTGTGCTGCTACAGACACAAACTGTTTTTGTCACCTAGGAGAACACAACTCAGCACCAGGCCACGCCCACATTATTGACCTGTTTTCTTTCCCAAGTGTTTAGCTTGTTAGCGCTGAACTTGCACAGGCTACTGTCATGACCGACTTCATGGCAGGAGTTGCTAATGTTGCTAATGTGATGGCGACGTGGCGATTCGCCGTTGTTGGCTGCGATTTTTCCGTGAAAAACACAGGTAACGGGAGGACGGTCGTGTTCGAATTCATGCGATCTGATTGGCTAGCAACTGTGCTGGAATATTTTTAATTAAAAAAAAAAACTGTTATAATGGCTTCTTCGTATTGGCGAAAAATAGACTGCGATGTTTATTTCAGATCCAAAGATTTCTTGAAAAAAATGATTAGTGCTGGGCACATGAAGAGCGTTAACCACTGGCATCGGAGTCCAGGCACCGTTTTCCAGTTAGCTCCGTTAGCCGCGTTAGCTACTTTAACGCTACAAATAACCAGCATGCCTGTGTACTGCGTATCTGTGCCTCAGCCTTACTTTACAGACTCATTTCAACAACCGGGGGGGGGGCGGGGTTTGTTGGTATGAAGACATTGTGTAACTTCTGTCGCCCCCGTGAGGAATTCTGAGTAATTACCAATTTGCATTCATGTTGTCAGATGTTTTTCATCTGTGTGAACTCATCTGTAACAGACGTTAATGTCACACAGCAGTATTACATCTACGGTATCTTCAAGAACACGGTTTTATCGTCTTTATCTTCACTGTGAGACTGTTTTAACCACTCACTTAGTGGATCTCTAATATTGAGAAGAAGCAGAGTTTTAAAGAGTTCTTATTGTTATTATTATTATTATTATTATTATTATTACGATCATTGTTGTGAACAGTTGTGGTGCTTTGACTGTGATTGTGTGTTGGATGCTTCCTGTGTCACGTGATCACTGTTTCTGTTTAAACGTGAGCTTTTCATTTATGAAGCAGAAACTTTATGGTACGAATGATTTGAAGAATAAAGATTAACATTAACTCAGTCTTTGTTGTTGGGTTATATTTACAGGGGTATTTTACAGTATATTTACTGTGTATTTTACAGTATATTTACTGTGTATTTTACAGTATATTTACAGTACAGTTTACATTATATTTACTGTGTATTTACAGTGTATTTTACAGTATATTTACAGTGGTATTTTACAGTATATGTACAGTGCATTTGACAGTATATTTACAGTGCTTTTTTACAGTGTATTTTACAGCATATTTACAGTGCATTTACAGTATATCTACACAGTGTATTTTACAGTATATCTACAGGTCCCCTGTGGGTGGCGCCGCAGTGACCCCTGGCTGACGCTTGGCCTTCACCGGGACACGAGACAAAACGAGTCGTACCAAGAGACGACAAAGGGTGTCGCCCATGTGTCACACGAGGCCCAATTAGATGATCTGTGTTTGTACGATGAGATCATATGTTTGTGATGGAGTTCATTTGCCTCCTCGCGTCCGTGAGCTGTTGTCTCTGTGTCAACAGTCTTTTCTCTTTTAAATAAACAACACCAAAACAGACACAAAGAAACAACTGGAGGACCAGACCTGGGTCAGAATCTTAGGCCTGGATCAGAATATTTAACCATAGACAACAGGGTCTGGTGGGGGAGGGAGCACGTTGATGTCCACTGTCCGCCAGCAGTGGGGCGTCCGTGCCATGCCTTCCCCCTCCATTTTAATTTCACACTAGTTTACAACATACCTCATATTCCATACCCCATATCACACACACATGCACACACACACTCAGCACCAAGCCATCCCTGGGGGACGGGGGCTGGGGGTTGGGCATGAGTACTCTCCCGGTTACCCGACCCCTGCTCACTCCTCGGTCGGGTTGGGGGCTGGCTGTTTGGGTATATACATATGTATATATATACATATTTATACATGTATATATATGTATATATAAATATATATACATATATACATACACACAGACAGACTCCGCCCCCTAACACTGACTCTGACATAGTGAGGATGTTTTACAGAGTGGTTGATGTGAAGGAGGAGCTTCTGAGATCAAATCTCCTCTGATCCAGTTTCACACCTTTGTTTCCAGGACGATCTGCTGCTCAGGTTGGTTTTCAGTCTTCAGTCTTGACTTATTTTTGTGTAGATAATATGTTGTGAAACATGTTTAACCTTAAATAAACTACATCTACAGGTAGTTATGTGTCGTTGTATTAGTTCGTCCTGTTATTGACGTCACGCTGTCATCACCTGACAGTCCGGCTGATTGAAAGCCTCCAGATGTGCAATGCAAATACTATGCGAATATATTTGAATATCTGTGTTTTTCTACTGCAGTAATTCTGTTCTCTACCAGTAGAAAATACTGTGAACACCTGATTATGCATGAAAAAAAAATACCGTCAGATACCGTGAAACTGTTTGAATTTTGAAAAATACCGTGATATATATTTTTGGTCATACGTACGTAAGGCTGAGCGATAAGGCTGAAAATATGGATAATTATTGATAATTTTCACGACCTGTAAACTCTTTTATTCTAAACTCTTTCATTCTAAATCTTTATCGCAGTTGGACGTTCTTTATCGCAGTTGGACGTTCTTTATCGCAGTTGGACGTTCTTTATCGCAGTTGGAAGTTCTTTATCGCAGTTGGACGTTCTTTATCGCAGTTGGAAGTTCTTTATCGCAGTTGGACGTTCTTTATCGCAGTAGGAAGTTCTTTATCGCAGTTGGAAGTTCTTTATCGCAGTTGGACGTTCTTTATCGCAGTTGGAAGTTCTTTATCGCAGTTGGACGTTCTTTATCGCAGTTGGAAGTTCTTTATCGCAGTTGGACGTTCTTTATCGCAGTTGGAAGTTCTTTATCGCAGTTGGACGTTCTTTATCGCAGTAGGAAGTTCTTTATCGCAGTTGGAAGTTCTTTATCGCAGTTGGACGTTCTTTATCGCAGTTGGACGTTCTTTATCGCAGTTGGAAGTTCTTTATCGCAGTTGGACGTTCTTTATCGCAGTAGGAAGTTCTTTATCGCAGTTGGAAGTTCTTTATCGCAGTTGGACGTTCTTTATCGCAGTTGGAAGTTCTTTATCGCAGTTGGACGTTCTTTATCGCAGTTGGAAGTTCTTTATCGCAGTTGGACGTTCTTTATCGCAGTTGGAAGTTCTTTATCGCAGTTGGACGTTCTTTATCGCAGTAGGAAGTTCTTTATCGCAGTTGGAAGTTCTTTATCGCAGCTGGACGTTCTTTATCGCAGTAGGAAGTTCTTTATCGCAGTTGGAAGTTCTTTATCGCAGTTGGACGTTCTTTATCGCAGTTGGAAGTTCTTTATCGCAGTTGGACGTTCTTTATCGCAGTAGGAAGTTCTTTATCGCAGTTGGAAGTTCTTTATCGCAGTTGGACGTTCTTTATCGCAGTTGGAAGTTCTTTATCGCAGTTGGAAGTTCTTTATCGCAGTTGGACGTTCTTTATCGCAGTTGGAAGTACTTTATCGCAGTTGGACGTTCTTTATCGCAGTAGGAAGTTCTTTATCACAGTTGGACGTTCTTTATCGCAGTTGGAAGTTCTTTATCGCAGTTGGAAGCACTTTATCGCAGTTGGAAGTACTTTATCGCAGTTGGACGTTCTTTATCGCAGTTGGAAGTACTTTATCGCAGTTGGACGTTCTTTATCGCAGTTGGAAGTGCTTTAACGCAGTTGGAAGTACTTTATCGCAGTTGGAAGTTATTTATCGCAGTTGGAAGTTCTTTATTGCAGTTGGACGTTCTTTATCGCAGTTGGACGTTCTTTATCGCAGTTGGAAGTACTTTATCGCAGTTGGACGTTCTTTATCGCAGTTGGACGTTCGTTCTTTATCGCAGTTGGACGTTCTTTATCGCAGTTGGAAGTTCTTTATCGCAGTTGGAAGTACTTAATCGCAACTGGAAGTTCTTTATTGCAGTTGGAAGTTCTTTATCGCAGTTGGACGTTCTTTATCGCAGTTGGAAGTACTTAATCGCAACTGGAAGTTCTTTATTGCAGTTGGAAGTTCTTTATCGCAGTTGGACGTTCTTTATCGCAGTTGGACGTTCTTTATCGCAGTTGGAATTTCTTTATCGCAGAACCTTGTCTCATCCCGTATTTGTAACCAAACGCCCCGTAAGAAAGGATGAACCAAGCAAACATTCGGAAGTACAGCAGTTTGGCCCCGGACACAAAGACATTGCGACAGCATTAAGTTCGTAAATTAGCTTCTTTAAACCTGCAGCCGACGGATGTCCAGTTTATGAAAAAACGATAAAAGTCCGAGTTCGTTTTTTTGTTTACTCTGGACTCATTTTCTGCAACAAACGTTCTTTTCTATTTGCACCTGAGTGTTTGATGTGATGTTTGATGTTCACTTAACGTAACTCATCGCTCCACAGAAGTCGTGGAAGGGAAGTTCAAAACGCCGTCAGTCAAGCGCCGTCAGCGATCGGCAGCCACGATGTTTCGCTCCAGAATCCATTTTAGTACCATGATCTTCCTTATGGTCTTGCAGGGAGTAGTCATGGTGTTGTTCTGCGGTTGGTACCTCCAGATCTCTCCCTCTGGCTCCGCCCCCTCCGACAAGAAGGTTCACGTTCTGCTGCTGTCGTCGTGGAGGTCGGGTTCATCGTTCATGGGTCAGGTGTTCAGCCAGCACCCGTCTGTCTTCTACCTTATGGAGCCTGGTTTTCACGTCTGGACCAAACACCCCAAATCTGGGGCGCGCTCTCTGCGAATGGCGCTGAGGGATTTGTTCCGGAGTTTGTTTCAGTGCGACTTCTCTGTCATGGATTCGTACATGCCAGAGCAGCGCAATGTTTCCTCCTTGTTCAGGTGGAGTGAAAGTCGAGCGCTGTGCTCCCCGCCGGCCTGTTCCCTCACGCCACGCAACCAGTTCAGCAACCAGACTCTCTGTGCCAAAAAGTGTGACGTCCAAGGCCTGCAGGGGGCAGAGCAGGCGTGCGGCACCTACAGTCACGTGGTGTTAAAAACTGTACGATTCTTTGAGCTGGAATCCCTCTACCCTCTTTTTCAGGACCCCAACCTGGATCTCCGCATCATCCATTTGGTGCGAGACCCGCGGGCTGTATACCGGTCTAGAGAGAAGGAGTCTGACTCCTTTGTTGCCGATACCGCTGTCCTGTTGGAGCACAGACACATGCCGGCAGATGAGGTGGGTTACCAGGCCATTCAGGAGATCTGTCATAGCCATGCTCGCATCATGGAGAGGGCCACGGTAAACGGAACTCGGTTCCTGGAAGGCCGCTACAAAATGGTTCGCTACGAGGACATGGCACTAAACCCACTCAAGGAAATCGCCTCTTTATATGACTTCCTGGGTCTGGAGATGACCAAAGAGCTGAAGGGATGGATCTACAATATGACCCACGGAAGCGGCAAGGGCACCAAGCTGGACGCCTTCGGAATCACTTCACGGAACGCTGTTGACGTCTCCAGCGCGTGGCGCACCACGCTGCCGCACAGCAAGGTCAAACGTGTCCAGGAAGTGTGTAAAGAGGCCATGTTGCTGCTGGGCTACAGGACGGTCGACAGCGAGGACGAACAAAAGAAGCTGGACATAGACCAGTACCAGACCAGTACTGGTTAGCCAAAACAGAGCAACCCACTCAGAGTTAATGAGATCCTCATGGAGAGACATCATTGGCTAACACCGGTGTTTGTCCGAGTTTAAAGCAGCACCAACACTGGATCCCTGTGTTTACTCAGTGAAAAACCGGTCCTCCCGCCTCTTTGTTTACTTGTTGTTTATTGACATTTGACTCAACAAACATCCAACTGTTCAGCCTCCAGTCCAATGTCTTTGTGGCTCTGCGCTCATTTATTATAACTCTTAAACTTTAATATAACACCGAGGTCAGGTCTGGCAAAAATGGGATATACATAAAAGATAAACATTTACTCACTCTTTGTTGTTGTTGTTGTTGTTGTTGTTGTATGAAAGTAGCAGATATTCAGTTCATTATAATCAGTGTTTTTTATTATTTCACCTCACTACAGTTTGGTGTCAGAAAGCAGCAGGACATCACTAATGTTTGGGCGCCATCTGCTGGCTGAGACATGAAACTACACTTGTTGTGGATGAATCCTCAAAAGAACAGAATTTATCATTTCATCTTTTACAGAAATGTGTTTTGTCGGATCAGACAATACACCAGGTCTAAGATTCTGATCCAGGTCTAAGATTCTGATCCAGGTCTAAGATTCTGATCCAGGTTTAAGATTCTGATCCAGGTTTAAGATTCTGACCCAGACCTAAGATTCTGATTCTGACCCAGACCTAAGATTCTGACCCAGACCTAAGATTCTGATTCTGACCCAGACCTAAGAT